>NC_091168.1:9337655-9617655 GCF_040958095.1 Procambarus clarkii
TCAGGCTCGGTTGTGAACACTTCATGGAAACTTGCATCAGTACCTCGCACATTTTCTTGTCACTTCTGTATATGCCCCCACTTTTTCCTCAGTCTTGTCACTTGGTCATTTACCGACATCTTCCTTATTTGGCTATGTAGTAGTTTAGGTGGTTTTTCGCCTTGATCGCAATATCATTCTCGTAATTTCTTTCCGATACTAGTCTTATGTTAATGTAATCGTTCCTAGCTCTGTTACATCTAATCACGGTTGTCCTCTGTCCTTTGTCTTCTGTACTTCCTCCACTTCCTCTTGCTTCTCATTTTTGTTTCCTGACACTGTCCATTAAACCATATGTTATTATATTCCTTCCTACTTTTTTTCTTTACTGTTGGAATAAATCTGTCTTCAGCCTCCTTGCATTTCCATATGATTAGGTTCATCATATCTTGCACTGTTTTTCCTCTAATTTCCTCCTCACACAGCACTTCTCCCAGGTAGTCCCTTATCCTTCTGTATTCCCTTTTCTGTAATCAACTCTCCTTTCCGGACCTCTTGTCTTTTAGTCACAACTTTAAGTTCCATCATGTAGTCAAAGACTAGGACACAATGGTCACTAGCTCCTAGTGGTATTTCATGTCCTAAGTTCTCGATGTCTTCTAAATTCTGGGTGAAAATTAGGTCTAATAGGCTCGGCGTATCCCTCTTTTTTCCCTTGTGTCATCCTTCACATGCTGTGTTAGGAAATTCCTGTCAATAACGTCTACTAACTTCGCTCCCCACGTTTCCGCCCCGCCATGGGGATTCCTTGTTTTCCAATTTATCTCTTCGTGATTATATCTCCTATGACCAGCAACTTCACTCATTCTATGCGCTATTGTTGCTGCCTTCTGCAGTTCACTTACACATCTAAGGGAGCCGGTCGCCCGAGTTGACAGCACGCTGGACTTGTGATCCTGTGGTCCTGGGTTCGATCCCAGGCGCCGGCGAGAAACAATGGGCAGAGTTTCTTTCACCCTATGCCCTGTTACCTAGGAGTAAAATAGGTACCTGGGTGTTAGTCAGCTGTCACGGGCTGCTTCCTCGGGGTGGAGGCCTGGTCGAGGACCGGGCCGCGGGGACACTATAAAGCCCCGAATTCATCTCAAGATAACCTCAAGATGCCTTGTTGCTGTCTTCATACTCCTGCCTGGGCCTTCTACTGTTTGATGGGGGATTGCAGGGTATCAAGATTACAATATTCTTCCCATCCACTGTCAGAGTTCCATGTATGAAGCTCGTGCTTTCGTTGGTACCCGGATTTTCCAGGTCATCAAACTTCCATTTCCGCTTATTAGGAGTGCCACTCCCCCTCCCTGTCTTTGTGTCCATTCTTTTCTAATCACCTGGTACCTCTCTGGAAAGATTGCATCCGAGATCATGCCATTTATTTTAGTTTTCATTATTGCAACTATGTCTGGGTCTGCCTCACTGACTCTTTCTTTTATCTCTTCTGCTTTGTTGGATATCCCATCATCATTGATTTACCAAACTTGAGACTCTTCTTGGAAACTCCGGTGCTAGAGTTCTCCTTTTCACCGGGGGTCTGGGGGGACTGGCGGGGTGTCTGGGAGAGCGACTCGGGGCTGGGGATGGGGGTGCCCGGTGGGTGCTGGGGGGGTGCCTGGTAGGCGAATGGGGGCTGGGTATCTAGGGGGGTAGGAAGGGCATAGTGGCTCTGAAAATTAGGGAGGATCTGAATGGCATTGTGGGGTTGAGAAGTAGAATTAGTCTGGTGGTTTATGGTGGATACACCGGAATGTATAAGGGGAGGGCTTGAATGCTCATTGGCATGTAACATGCAGTGGAAGGTGAGAGATTGATTTTCTCTTGTTTTGGGGAATATTTATGTAGATGTTTCTGGTGTTTTCAGCCCCGGTTGAATTTTATATACTTTATAGGGCTGAGTGTATAATATTGTTGTGACAAGATTTCAACCCCATTTAGTGAAGGAGTAGTAACTGGTAAGCCAAGAGTGAGCAGCCACTTGATGTGGACGGTTGGTGAAGCCAGGGAATGATATTGGATATGCTACCGGTGGGTGGTAACAACTTCGAGTGTGGTATGATAGTATTTTACTGTTTTTATACCATGTATTGTGTATGTTTTTCGTATATTAATGTGCATTGTTAGCTGGCTTTAGTTCTTCTCCTGGTGAGGGCTTCCCTGAAAGCAGAAGAGAGAGAGAGAGAGAGGGGAGAGAGAGAGAGAGAGAGGAGAGAGAGCGAGGAGAGAGAGAGAGAGAGAGAAGGAGAGAGCAGAGAGAGAGAGAGAGAGAGGGGGGGGGGGAGAGAGAGAGAGAGAGAGAGAGAGGGGGGGAGAGAGGAGAAAGAGAGAGAAAGAGAGGGAGGGAGAGAGAGAGAGAGAGAGAGAGAGAGACGAGGAGATAGAGAGGACGAGGAGAGAGAGAGAGAGAGAGAGAGAGAGAGAGGAGAGGAGAGAGAGAGAGATGAGAGAGAGGAGAGAGAGAGACGAGAGAGAGAGAGAGAGAGAGAGAGAGAGGGGGGGGGAGAGAGAGAGAGAGAGAGAGAGAGAGAGACGAGGAGAGAGGAGAGAGAGAGAGGAGAGAGAGGAGAGAGAGAGAGAGAGAGAGAGAGAGAGAGAGAGAGGATGAGAGAGAGAGAGAGAGAGAGAGAGAGAGAGAGAGAGAGAGAGAGAGTGAGAGAGAGACGAGGAGAGAGAGAGAGGAGAGAGAGGAGAGAGAGAGAGAGAGAGAGAGAGAGGAGAGAGAGAGATGAGAGAGAGAGAGAGAGAGAGAGAGAGAGAGAGAGATGAGAGAGAGAGAGAGAGAGAGAGAGAGAGACCGAGAGAGAGAGAGAGAGAGATGAGAGAGAGAGAGAGAGAGAGGAGAGAGAGAGAGAGAGAGAGAGAGAGAGAGAGAGAGAGAGAGAGCGAGAGAGAGATGAGAGAGAGAGAGAGAGAGAGAGAGAGAGAGAGAGAGAGAGAGAGAGAGAGAGAGAGAGAGAGAGAGGGGGGGACGAGAGAGAGAGATGAGAGAGAGAGAGAGAGAGAGGGGAGAGAGAGAGAGAGAGAGAGAGAGAGAGAGAGGGGGGGGGGGAGAGAGAGAGAGAGAGAGAGAGAGGGGAGAGAGAGAGAGAGAGAGAGAGAGAGAGAGAGGAGAGAGACGAGAGAGGAGAGGAGAGAGGAGAGAGAGAGAGAGAGAGGAGAGAGAGAGAGAGAGAGAGAGAGAGGAGAGAGAAGGAGAGAGGAAGAGAGAGAGAGAGAGAGGGAGAGAGGGGGAGGGAGAGAGAGAGAGAGAGAATGGATCAAGGCTGTAGACAGGGTAGCAGAAAATTCTAATTCACAAAAGGGGTATGTAGGAGATCATTCCAAACAAGGAGAGAGTGGGGAGTCATGGCGCCTCAAGTAGGGTGTGGACACGAGACAATGAGGACAGTGTTGGAGCCGCACCCCTTAATATGTGGTGATGAACCCCTCTCCAAGTTAAAGAGTCATACAGGGTGATCTCCTGAGTAAATTTCAAGCACTCCAGTGTATATTGCTGATCAACCGACGGTATCGGGAGTGTGGCTGCCAAGGGTGGTTGTCTGTTCCGGCAGAGAGTGGTTGGAGGGATGTTGTCCGCCTGTACGCAAGTAACGGCCTGGTACAACAACCAGCTCTCTCTTTGGAGGCTTAAGTTCCATAAGCCCTAACCTCCTAAGGCCAGAATAATATGCGTTTATTTCTAATATTAATGAATGCTTACATTCGCAGGATAAAAATAAATTGATCTAGAATTTCCTAACACATGACCATGTCTAAGTCTTGTGGTGCATAAGTTAATAAGGGGGGAGGGGGATCAGAGTGACTCAGCCATGACCCTAGTATAGACCACTGTGACCCCAACCCGTTCTGTGACCCATGACCCGAACAGACACTGGAGACGCGTCCCACTCTCATAAATAACAGACACAGGCCAATTTATCTCCTGAGAAGCAAGAGGAGAAGTGATGCTGCCGTGACTGGTGATGACTCCTTGTGAGCCTTTCTGGGGAACTGTTGACAGAACAGGTAACAGGCAATCACTTACCAGAACAGGTAACAGGCAATCACTTACCAGAACAGGTAACTGATTACCTGTTATTTGACCATCTTGACCCTCTTCAATCTGTCCATCTTGTTTTTGTTTTGTTTTACCCAAATGATGGACTGCGTTATAAATGTGATATATATTGTATGAGAGAACGAGTTGATATAATAGCGAGTTCACAATGAAATCACAATAGTGATATCTATATAAAAATCATTGGAACAGGGCGGTGGGATCGAACACGTGCCTTACTGTTAAGCGCACTATTACCAATGTGTGGGGTCTGATGTGACCCAGGACACGGGTTTAATCCCACCGCCATGCTCCAAGGATTTTGTCATAGGAGTTTGTGTTTGGGTTATCACAGGAGCCTTTTGCAGCTTCTTCCGCGTTCCTGTGTTATAACCAGGCACTATACGACCAGCTATATGAGCAGCTGGTGAAGGAGGCATTCGAGCAAAATTCGCTGTTGAGTTTTACTTACGAGATGGAGTGGGATGGGAAGCTGTTCTTTCTAGAAGTAACAGTCGCGGAAAGGGCCGCTACCACTTCCCTTTCCACTGCCCACAGCTTCAAAAGAGGCTTACACACTGCAGTCTACACTAAGGAAACGAACATAGGAATGTGCCTTAATGCTAATAGTGACTGCCCAGACAGGTACAAGCAGAGTGTTGTCCACGCTTACATCGACTGGGCCCTCACTTACAGCTCTGGTCGGAAGCAGGTCGACGAGGAACTCTATAGTTAGGCAGGTCCTAGTCAACAATGGCTTCTCTAACGGTTATGTTGAAAACGTCATTAAAAGAAAGGTGACACACCATGCAACATCTGAGGAATTAACCAACACAACACCTGTACCTCCTATTAGATTGTTTTACAGGAACGTCTTTTCGACGGCTCATAAAACAGAGGAAAGTGTCCTGAAAGATATCTTAGATAGGAACGTTATCCCCACAGACACAAATCAGAAGATACAATTAACAATTTACTACAAAAACAAGAAGATGGCAAACCTACTTATGAAAAATTCTCCAGACACCAAACAGAACACCTTGAAAGAAACCAACGTCGTCTATGCCTTCACATGCCCACTTGAGGATTGTCAGTCCAAAAGATCTCAGTATATAGGCAAGACAACACCGTCTCTATCTCTGTAGCCGATTAACAATGCACAAGCAACAGGACTCCATCAAAAAGCATATAATCTCCTCACACAAACAGACCATCACCAGAGAAATCTTAACAACAACACAGAATTTATCGACAGATACAACGACAACAGGAGACTCGACATCAGCGAGGCCCTACACATCAAAACGTCTACACCAGCAATTAACAACCAATTAGCACATAATTACATTCTACCCACTTCAAGACCCCGAACCAACACCGAAGAAGAGAAAATACGCAATGTACCAGGGAGCCGGTCGGCCGAGCGGACAGCACATTGTATTTGTGATCTTCGGTCCCGGGTTCGATCCCAGGCACCGGCGAGAAACAATGGGCAGAGTTTCTTTCACCCAATGCCCCTGTTACCTAGCAGTAAATAGGTACCTGGGTGTTAGTCAGCTGTCACGGGCTGCTTCCTGGGGGTGGAGGACTGGTCGAGGACCGGCCGCTGGGACACAAAAAAGCCCCGAAATCATCTCAAGATAACCTATTGATTCGTGTTCTCACTATGTAAAATTATCTTAACCCATTGATTTGTGTTCTCTTACCTTAGAATATATATATATATATATATATTAGTATATTTTGGTAGCAGTCTTTCCTGTAGACATATATTATTAAATATGACCGAAAAAGTAAGATTAATAATTCTAACACGAATTTTCTCAATCTTTCGTACATTACGCTTCACTGTTGGAGGTAAATCAAAAATCAATTCTCCAAAATTCATTTTTATTTCTAGTCTGACGCGACATGGGCGCGTTTCGTAAAACTTATTACATTTTCAAAGACTTTAGTTCACAAATACACAACTGAATAGAACTTACGTATCTCCGATTTTATATCTACATTTGAGTGAGGTGGAAGGGGTGATGTGGCATTAACACAAGACAGAACAAAATGTGGTATTAATAGGGTATTAATTTCATCAACACAAGACAGAACAAGGGTATTAATAGGGTATTAATTTCATCAACACAAGACAGAACACGAAACAATGGATATTGAATAGAAGTGTTTGTAGAAAGCCTATTGGTCCATATTTCTTGATGCTTCTATATTGGAGCGGAGTCTTGAGGTGGGTAGAATATAGTTGTGCAAAAATTGGCTGTTGATTGCTGGTGTTGACTTCTTGATGTGTAGTGCCTCGCAAACGTCAAGCCGCCTGCTATCGCTGTATCTATCGATGATTTCTGTGTTGTTTACTAGGATTTCTCTGGCGATGGTTTGGTTGTGGGAAGAGATTATATGTTCCTTAATGGAGCCCTGTTGCTTATGCATCGTTAAACGCCTAGAAAGAGATGTTGTTGTCTTGCCTATATACTGGGTTTTTTGGAGCTTAAAGTCCCCAAGTGGGCATTTGAAGGCATAGACGACGTTAGTCTCTTTTAAAGCGTTCTGTTTTGTGTCTGGAGAGTTTCTCATGAGTAGGCTGGCCGTTTTTCTGGTTTTATAGTAAATCGTCAGTTGTATCCTCTGATTTTTGTCTGTAGGGATAACGTTTCTATTAACAATATCTTTCAGGACCCTTTCCTCCGTTTTATAAAACGGAGGAAAGCAGGCGGCTCGACGTCTGCGAGGCACTACACATCAAGAAGTCAACACCAGCATTCAATAGCCAATTAATGCACAACTATATTCTACCCATTTCAAGACTCCGCTCCAATATAGAAGCATCAAGAAATATGGGCCAATAAAAATCGGCCTTCTGCAGTTACCTACTTTTAATACCTGTTTGTATTTCATTGTTTCGTGTTCTGTCTTGTGTTAAAAGTTTATTTCACCTCATCCAAAACTATTGTAACATGTCACTTAACCCAAATGTAGGTATAAAAACTCAAAAGATGTTTAAGCTCTATTCAGTTAAAGTTGTGTGTGTCTGTGTAAACTAAAGTCTTTGAAAATGTAATAAGTTTTACGAAACGCGCTCAAGTGTCGCGTCAGACTAGAAATAAAAATGAATTTTGGAGAATTGATCTTTGAATTACCATCAACAGTGAAAAGAAACGTAAGAAAGATCGAGAAAATTCGTGATAGAATTATTAATCTTACTTTTTCGGTCATATTTAATAATATATGTCTACAGGAAAGACTGCTACCAAAATATACTAATATTAAAACGCACGACCCAGCAGCAAGGAATCAAGCCTTCACGATAAAATATCGCCAAGATCTGATTCGTGATCAGATATACAAGGCAGAAAATGAAATCAAAGACAACAAAGCGCAACTACTTCATGCTAGAAACGAATGGAGAAACAGCAACATCGACGAAAGTCTCCGTACTCGCATTGAACAACACCTCGACATCCTCACAGACCGACATCACCTCAGCACTGAAACAAGGATGATCAAGAAACTAACAACGTTATATGGAAGACCTATGGCAATTCCACGACCAAGAGATGGCTTCCTGAACCTTGCAGGAATCAACCTCATTGAGGACCAAGTCACTCTCCTAAATCTGGGTATAAACTGTCACGTTATGTCCAGACCGAGTGAGATGGCCCGGAAAGTGGAGTTGGAGATTCTGTTGGACGACATATTCGACCTCGAAGCACAAAAGGTCACCACCAAAGATACCTTACAAGCAGAACTTATTGCAGAAGGAGGAAAGAATCGAGGCAACTACAAAAGCACCATACTGTCCCCCGAGCGCAAAGCGGCAGCTAAGAGCCTTCATGAGAACAAGGAGATAGTTGTCAGGAGAGGCGACAAGTCGCCAATATACGTCATTCTTAAAAAAGACGAATATAAGGCGAAAATGAACCTCATACTCTCTGACCAAACTAAATTCCAAAGGGTAACGAAGGACACTACAGCCGAACTGAAAGCAAAGGTCAACAAATTGATCGAAGCTGTGAACGCCAAGAAATCAGGACTCCACCTGCCAAAGATTATTGGGGAATATAAACGTAGATATGCGTATGGAAATGTCAAGACACACAAGCCTGGAAACCCACTTCGGCCAATCATCAGCCAGATACCCACACCCACGTACAGACTGGCGAAATGACTCAACGGCTTGCTGACTCCTTATGTCCCTTGCGCCTTCAGCCTGAAGTCTCCAAAGGAATTTGTTGACTTGCTTCGAGGAACACGGGCCACAGGGATAAGAGCCTCGTTGGACGTAGAATCTCTGTTTACCAACGTACCTGTGGATGAAACAATCGGGATGATAGCCGACAGAGTGTACCGTGATCCGGCCTGTACTCCTCTTGACATACCAGAAAACAGTCTAAGGAAACTACTCCAAGCTTGTACTAAAGAGGCACCCTTCTTGAGCCCAGATGGACACATGTATAAGCAAGTAGATGGGGTCGCCATGGGTTCTCCCCTAGGTGTCCTGTTTGCAAACTTCTACATGGGTACCATCGAGCAAAAAGTCTTAGTCGACATGAACTTGAAACCGGCCATATACTGCAGGTATGTTGACGACATTTTTACACAGGTACCTGATGTCAGACATCTGCAGGAGCTGAAGGAGGCATTTGAGCAGAATTCTGTGTTGCGTTTCACTTACGAGATGGAGAAGGATGGGAAGCTGCCCTTTCTAGATGTAACAGTCATGGAAAGGAGCGGAGTTTTCCACACTGCAGTCTACACTAAGGAAACAAACATAGGAATGTGCCTGAATGCCAACAGTGACTGCCCGGACAGGTACGAGAGGAGTGTTGTTAACGCTTATGTCGACCGTGCCCTCAGCCACAGCTCAGAATGGAAGCAAGTCGACGAAGAACTCTGTAGGGTAAGGCAGGTCCTAGTCAACAACGGCTTCTCCAATGGTTTCGTGGAAGACATCATAAGAAGCAAAGTGAAACGCCATGCAACCTCTGAAGAGACAACTAACCCAACACCTATACCCCCTATTAGACTATTTTACAGGAACTTCTTTTCCACAGCCCATAAAACGGAGGAAAGGGTCCTGAAAGATATTGTCGGTAGAAACGTTATCCCTATCTTCTTGAGGTTATCTTGAGATGATTTCGGGGCTTTTAGTGTCCCCGCGGCCCGGTCCTCGACCAGGCCTCCCACCCCCAGGAAGCAGCCCGTGACAGCTGACTAACTCCCAGGTACCTATTTACTGCTAGGTAACAGGGGCATTCAGGGTGAAAGAAACTTTGCCCATTTGTTTCTGCCTCGTGCGGGAATCGAACCCGCGCCACAGATTTACGAGTCCTGCGCGCTATCCACCAGGCTACGAGGCCCCCTACAGACAAAAATCAAAAGATACATCTGGCAATTTACTATAAAACCAAAATAACGGCCAGCCTACTCATGAGAAACTCTCCAGACACAAAGCAGAACGTTTTAAAAGAGATCAACGTCGTCTATGCCTTCAAATGCCCTCTTGGGGATTGTAAGCCTCAAAAACCTCAGTATATAGGCAAGACAACAACATCTCTTTCCAGGCGTTTAACGATGCATAAGCAACAGGGCTCCATTAAGGAACATATAGCCTCTTCCTACAACCAAACCATCACCAGAGAAATCTTAGCAAACAACACAGAAATCATCGATAGATACAGCGATAGCAGGCAGCTCGACGTCTGCGAGGCACTACACATCAAGAAGTCAACACCAGCAATCAACAGCCAATTAATGCACAACTATATTCTACCCACTTCAAGACTCCGCTCCAATATAGAAGCATCAAGAAATATGGGCCAATAAAAATCGGCCTTCTGCAGTTACCTACTTTTAAAACCTGTTTGTATTTCATTGTTTCGTGTTCTGTCTTGTGTTAAAAGTTTATTTTCACCTCATCCAAAACTATTGTAACATGTCACTTCACCCAAATGTAGGTATAAAAACTCGAAAGATGTTTAAGCTCTATTCAGTTAAAGTTGTGTGTGTCTGTGTAAACTAAAGTCTTTGAAAATGTAATAAGTTTTACGAAACGCGCTTAAGTGTCGCGTCAGACTAGAAATAAAAATGAATTTTGGAGATTTGATCTTTGAATTACCATCAACAGTGAAAAGAAACGTAAGAAAGATCGAGAAAATTCGTGTTAGAATTATTAATCTTACTTTTTCGGTCATATTTAATAATATATGTCTACAGGAAAGACTGCTACCAAAATATACTAATATTAAAACGCACGACCCAGCAGCAAGGAATCAAGCCTTCACGATAAAATATCGCCAAGATCTGATTCGTGATCAGATATACAAGGCAGAAAATGAAATCAAAAACAACAAAGCGCAACTACTTCATGCTACAAACGAATGGAGAAACAGCAACATCGACGAAAGTCTCCATACTCGCATTGAACAACACCTCGACATCCTCACAGACCGACATCACCCTCAGCACTGAAACAAGGATAATCAAGAAACTAACAACGTTATATGGAAGACCTATGGCAATTCCACGACCAAGAGATGGCTTCCTGAACCTTGCAGGAATCAACCTCACTGAGGACCAAGTCACTCTCCTAAATCTGGGTATAAACTGTCACGTTATGTCCAGACCGAGTGAGATGGCCCGGAAAGTGGAGTTGGAGATTCTGTTGGACGACATATTCGACCTCGAAGCACAAAAGGTCACCACCAAAGATACCTTACAAGCAGAACTTATTGCAGAAGGAGGAAAGAATCGAGGCAACTACAAAAGCACCACACTGTCCCCCGAGCTCAAAGCGGCAGCTAAGAGCCTTCGTGAGAACAAGGAGATAGTTGTCAGGAGAGGCGACAAGTCGCCAATATACGTCATTCTTAAAAAAGACGAATATTTGGCGAAAATGAACCTCATACTCTCTGACCAAACTAAATTCCAAAGGGTAACGAAGGACACTACAGCCGAACTGAAAGCAAAGGTCAACAAATTGATCGAAACTGTGAACGCCAAGAAATCAGGACTCCACCTGCCAAAGATTATTGGGGAATATAAACGTAGATATGCGTATGAAAATGTCAAGACACACAAGCCTGGAAACCCACTTCGGCCAATCATCAGCCAGATACCCACACCCACGTACAGACTGGCGAAACGACTCAACGGCTTGCTGACTCCTTATGTCCCTTGCGCCTTCAGCCTGAAGTCTCCAAAGGAATTTGTTGACTTGCTGCGGGGAACACGGGCTACAGGGATAAGAGCCTCGTTGGACGTAGAATCTCTGTTTACCAACGTACCTGTGGATGAAACAATCGGGATGATAGCCGACAGATTGTACCGTGTTCCGGCCTGTACTCCTCTTGACATACCAGAAAACAGTCTAAGGAAACTACTCCAAGCTTGTACTAAAGAGGCACCCTTCTTGAGCCCAGATGGACACATGTATAAGCAAGTAGATTGGGTCGTTATGGGTTCTCCCCTAGGTGTCCTGTTTGCAAACTTCTACATGGTACCATCGAGCAAAAAATCTTAGTCGACATGAACTTGAAACCGGCCATATACAGCAGGTATGTTGACGACATTTTTACACAGGTACCTGATGTCAGACATCTGCAGGAGCAGAAGGAGGCATTTGAGCAGAATTCTGTGTTGCGTTTCACTTACGAGATGGAGAAGGATGGGAAGCTGCCCTTTCTAGATGTAACAGTCATGGAAAGGAGCAGAGTTTTCCACACTGCAGTCTACACTAAGGAAACAAACATAGGAATGTGCCTGAATGCCAACAGTGACTTCCCGGACAGGTACAAGAGGAGTATTGTTAACGCTTATGTCGACCGTGCCCTCAGCCACAGCTCAGAATGGAAGCAAGTCGAAGAAGAACTCTGTAGGGTAAGGCAGGTCCTAGTCAACAAAGGCTTCCCCAATGGTTTCGTGGAAGACATCATAAGAAGGAAAGTGAAACGCCATGCAACCTCTGAAGAGACAACTAACACAACACCTATACCCCCCTATTAGACTATTTTACAGGAACTTCTTTTCCACAGCCCATAAAACGGAGGAAAGGGTCCTGAAAGATATTGTCAGTAGAAACGTTATCCCTACAGACAAAAATCAGAAGATACAACTGACAATTTACTATAAAACCAAAAAAACGGCCAGCCTACTCATGAGAAACTCTCCAGACACAAAGCAGAACGTTTTAAAAGAGACCAACGTCGTCTATGCCTTCAAATGCCCTCTTGGGGATTGTAAGCCTCAAAAAACTCAGTATATAGGCAAGACAACAACATCTCTTTCCAGGCGTTTTAACGATGCATAAGCAACAGGGCTCCATTAAGGAACATATAGCCTCTTCCCACAACCAAACCATCACCAGAGAAATCCTAGCAAGCAACACAGAAATCATCGATAGATACAGCGATAGCAGGCGGCTCGACGTCTGCGAGGCACTACACATCAAGAAGTCAACACCAGCATTCAATAGCCAATTAATGCACAACTATATTCCACCCACTTCAAGACTCCGCTCCAATATAGAAGCATCAAGAAATATGGGCCAATAAAAATCGGCCTTCTGCAGTTACCTACTTTTAATACCTGTTTGTATTTCATTGTTTCGTGTTCTGTCTTGTGTTAAAAGTTTATTTCACCTCATCCAAAACTATTGTAACATGTCACTTAACCCAAATGTAGGTATTAAAACTCGAAAGATGTTTAAGCTCTATTCAGTTAAAGTTGTGTGTGTCTGTGTAAACTAAAGTCTTTGAAAATGTAATAAGTTTTACGAAACGCGCTCAAGTGTCGCGTCAGACTAGAAATAAAAATGAATTTTGGAGAATTGATCTTTGAATTACCATCAACAGTGAAAAGAAACGTAAGAAAGATCGAGAAAATTCGTGTTAGAATTATTAATCTTACTTTTTCGGTCATATTTAATAATATATGTCTACAGGAAAGACTGCTACCAAAATATACTAATATATATTTTATATATATATATATATATATATATATATATATATATATATATATATATATATATATATATATATATATATATATATATATATATATATATATATATATATATATATATATATATATATATATATATATATATATATATATATATATATATATATATATATATATATATATATATATATATATATATATATATATATATATATGTCGTACCTAGTAGCCAGAACGCACTTTTCAGCCTACTATGCAAGGCCCGATTTGACTAATAAGCCAAGTTTTCATGAATTAATTGTTTTTCGACTACTTAACCTACCTAACTTAACCTAACATAACATTTTCGGCTACGTAACATAACCTACCCTATAAAGATAGGTTAAGTTAGGTTAGGTAGGGTTGGTTAGGTTCGGTCATATATCTACGTTAATTTTAAAACCAATAAAAAAATTGACCTCATACATAATGAAATGGGTTGCTTTATCATTTCATAAGAAAAAAGTAGAGAAAATATAATAATTCAGGAAAACTTGGCTTATTACGCAAATCAAGCCTTGCAAAGTTGGCTGAGAAGTGCGTTCTGGCTACTAGGTACGATATATATATATATATATATATATATATATATATATATATATATATATATATATATATATATATATATATATATATATATATATATATATATATATATATATATATATATATATATATATATATATATATATATATATATATATATATATATATATATATATATATATATATATATATATATATATATATATATATATATATATATATATATATATATATATATATATATATATATATATATATATATATATATATATATATATATATATATATATATATATATATATATATATATATATATATATATATATATATATATATATATATATATATATATATATATATATATATATATATATATATATATATATATAATATATATATATATATATATATATATATATATATATATATATATATATATATATATATATATATATATATATATATATATATATATATATATATATATATATATATATATATATATATATATATATATATATATATATATATATATATATATATATATATATATATATATATATATATATATATATATATATATATATATATATATATATATATATGTCGTACCTAGTAGCCAGAACTCACTTCTGAGCCTACTATGCAAGGCCTGATTTGCCTAAGGCCTGATAAGAAAAAAGTAGAGAAAATATAATAATTCAGGAAAACTTGGCTTATTACGCAAATCAAGCCTTGCAAAGTTGGCTGAGAAGTGCGTTCTGGCTACTAGGTACGATATATATATATATATATATATATATATATATATATATATATATATATATATATATATATATATATATATATATATATATATATATATATATATATATATATATATATATATATATATATATATATATATATATATATATATATATATATATATATATATATATATATATATATATATATAATATATATATATATATATATATATATATATATATATATATATATATATATATATATATATATATATATATATATATATATATATATATATATATATATATATATATATATATATATATATATATATGTCGTACCTAGTAGCCAGAACTCACTTCTGAGCCTACTATGCAAGGCCTGATTTGCCTAATAAGCCAAGTTTTCATGAATTAATTGTTTTTCGACTACCTACCCTACCTAACTTTTTCGGCTACCTAACCTAACCTAACCTATAAAGATAGGTTAGGTTAGGTTAGGTAGGGTTGGTTAGGTTCGGTCATATATCTACGTTAATTTTAACTCCAATAAAAAAAATTCACCTCTTACATAATGAAATGGGTAGCTTTATCATTTCATAAGAAAAAAATTGGAGAAAATATATTATTTCATGAAAACTTGGCTTATTAGGCAAATCGGGCCTTGCATTGTAGGCTGAAAAGTGAGTTCTGGCTACTAGGTACGACATATATATATATATATATATATATATATATATATATATATATATATATATATATATATATATATATATATATATATATATATATATATATATATATATATATATATATATGTCGTACCTAGTAGCCAGAACGCACTTCTCAGCCTACTATGCAAGGCCCAATTTGCCTAATAAGCCGAGTTTTCTTGAATTAATCGTTTTTCGACAACCTAACCTACCTAACCTAACCTAACCTAACTTTTTCAGCTACCTAACCTATCCTAACCTATAAAGATAGGTTAGGTTAGGTTAGGTAGGGTTGGTTAGGTTCGGTCATATATCTACGTTAATTTTAACTCCAATAAAAAAAAATTGACCTCATACATAATGAAATGGGAAGCTTTATCATTTCATAAGAAAAAAATTTGAGAAAATATATTAATTCAGGAAAACTTGGCTTATTAGGCAAATCAGGCCTTGCATAGTAGGCCGAGAAGTGCATTCTGGCTACTAGGAACGACATATATATATATATATATATATATATATATATATATATATATATATATATATATATATATATATATATATATATATATATATATATATATATATATGCGAACAAGCCTGAATGGTCCCCAGGACAATATGCAACTGAAAACTCACACCCCAGAAGTGACTCGAACCCGTACTCCCAGGAGCCACGCAACTGGTATGTACAAGACGCCTTAATCCACTTGACCATCACGACCGGACAAAATGAGGTGATAGCCGAGGCTATTTGAACCACCCCACCGCCGGCACTCGGATAGTAATCTTGGGCATAGCATTTTACCAAATCACCTCATTCTTTGGGGCACACGTGAGGAACACAAATGCACAAATGAGCAACACAAATGAGGTGATTTGGTAAAATGCTATGCCCAAGATTACTATCCGAGTGCCGGCGGTGGGGTGGTTCAAATAGCCTCGGCTATCACCTCATTTTGTCCGGTCGTGATGGTCAAGTGGATTAAGGCGTCTTGTACATACCAGTTGCGTGGCTCCTGGGAGTACGGGTTCGAGTCACTTCTGGGGTGTGAGTTTTCAGTTGCATATTGTCCTGGGGACCATTCAAGCTTGTTCGCATTTGTGTTCCTCACGTGTGCCCCAAAGAATGAGGTGATTTGGTAAAATGCTATGCCCAAGATTACTATCCGAGTGCCGGCGGTGGGGTGGTTCAAATAGCCTCGGCTATCACCTCATTTTGTCCGGTCGTGATGGTCAAGTGGATTAAGGCGTCTTGTACATACCAGTTGCGTGGCTCCTGGGAGTACGGGTTCGAGTCACTTCTGGGGTGTGAGTTTTCAGTTGCATATTGTCCTGGGGACCATTCAGGCTTGTTCGCATTTGTGTTCCTCACGTGTGCCCTAAAGAATGAGGTGATTTGGTAAAATGCTATGCCCAAGATTACTATCCGAGTGCCGGCGGTGGGGTGGTTCAAATAGCCTCGGCTATCACCTCATTTTGTCCGGTCGTGATGGTCAAGTGGATTAAGGCGTCTTGTACATACCAGTTGCGTGGCTCCTGGGAGTACGGGTTCGAGTCACTTCTGGGGTGTGAGTTTTCAGTTATATATATATATATATATATATATATATATATATATATATTTTATTAAATATGACCGAAAAAGTAAGATTAATAATTCTAACACGAATTTTCTCAATCTTTCGTACATTATGCTTCACTGTTGGAGGTAAATCAAAAATCACTTCTCCAAAATTCATTTTTATTTCTAGTCTGACGCGACACGGGCGCGTTTCGTAAAACTTATTACATTTTCAAAGACTTCACAAATACACAACTGATTAGAACTTGCGTTTCCCTGATTTTATATCTACATTTGAGTGAGGTGGGAAGGGTGATGTGGCATTACATTTGAGTGAGGTGGGAAGGATGATGTGGCATTAGAGGATATTAATAGGGTATTAAAAGTATCAACACAAGACAGAACACGAAACAATGGATATTGAATAGAAGTGTTTGTAGAAAGCCTATTGGTCCATATTTCTTGATGCTTCTATATTGGAGCGGAGTCTTGAGGTGGGTAGAATATAGTTGTGCAATAATTGGCTGTTGATTGATGGTGTTGACTTCTTGATGTGTAGTGCCTCGCAAACGTCAAGCCGCCTGCTATCGCTGTATCTATCGATGATTTCTGTGTTGTTTACTAGGATTTCTCTGGCGATGGTTTGGTTATGGGAAGAGATTATATGTTCCTTAATGGAGCCCTGTTGTTTATGCATCGTTAAACGCCTAGAAAGAGATGTTGTTGTCTTGCCTATATACTGGGTTTTTTGGAGCTTACAGTCCCCAAGTGGGCATTTGAAGGCATAGACGACGTTAGTCTCTTTTAAAGCGTTCTGTTTCGTGTCTGGAGAGTTTCTCATGAGTAGGCTGGCCGTTTTTCTGGTTTTATAGTAAATCGTCAGTTGTATCCTCTGATTTTTGTCTGTAGGGATAACGTTTCTATTAACAATATCTTTCAGGACCCTTTCCTCTGTTTTATGAGCTGTGGAAAAGAAGTTCCTGTAAAATAGTCTAATAGGGGGTATAGGTGTTGTGTTAGTTGTCTCTTCGGAGGTTGCATGGCTTTTCACTTTCCTTCTTATGATGTCTTCGATGAAACCATTGGAGAAGCCGTTATTGACTAGAACCTGCCTTACCCTACAGAGTTCTTCGTCGACTTGCTTCCATTCTGAGCTGTGGCTGAGAGCACGGTCGACGTATGCGTTAACAACACTCCTCTTGTACCTGTCAGGGCAGTCGCTGTTGGCATTTAGGCACATTCCTATGTTTGTTTCCTTTGTGTAGACTGCAGTGTGGAAACCTCCGCCCTTTTCCATGACTGTTACATCTAGAAAAGGCAGCTTCCCATCCTTTTCCGTCTCGTAAGTGAAACGCAGCACGGAACTCTGCTCAAATGCCTCCTTCAGCTCCTGCAGATGTCTGACATCAGGTACCTGTGTAAAAATGTCGTCAACATACCTGCAGTATATGGCCGGTTTCAAGTTCATGTCGACTAAGACTTTTTGCTCGATGGTACCCATGTAGAAGTTTGCAAACAGGACACCTAGGGGAGAACCCATAGCGACCCCATCTACTTGCTTATACATATGCCCATCCGGGCTCAAGAAGGGTGCCTCTTTAGTACAAGCTTGGAGTAGTTTCCTCAGAATACTTTCTGGCATGTCAAGAGGAGTACAGGCTGGATCACGATACACTCTGTCGGCTATCATTCCGATTGTCTCGTCCACAGGTACGTTGGTAAACAGCGATTCTACGTCCAACGAGGCTCTTATCCCTGTGGCCCGTGCGCCCCGCAGTAAGTCCACAAATTCCTTTGGAGACTTCAGGCTGAAGGCGCAAGGAACATAAGGAGTCAGCAGGCCGTTGAGTCGCTTTGCCAAATATCTTTGCCTTTGACGAATATCTGGCGAAAATGAACATCATACTCTCTGACCAAACTAAGTTCCAAAGGGTAACGAAGGACACTACAGCCGAATTAAAAGCAAAGGTCAACAAACTGATCGAAACTGTGAACGCCAAGAAATCCGGACTCCACCTGCCAAAGATCATTGGGGAATATAAACCTGGATATGCGTATGGAAATGTCAAGACGCACAAGCCTGGAAACCCACTTCGGCCAATCATTAGCCAGATACCCACACCCACGTACAGATTGGCAAAGCGACTCAACGGCCTGCTGACTCCTTATGTTCCTTGCGCCTTCAGCCTGAAGTCTCCAAAGGAATTTGTGGACTTACTGCGGGGCGCACGGGCCACAGGGATAAGAGCCTCGTTGGACGTAGAATCGCTGTTTACCAACGTACCTGTGGACGAGACAATCGGAATGATAGCCGACAGAGTGTATCGTGATCCAGCCTGTACTCCTCTTGACATGCCAGAAAGTATTCTGAGGAAACTACTCCAAGCTTGTACTAAAGAGGCACCCTTCTTGAGCCCGGATGGGCATATGTATAAGCAAGTAGATGGGGTCGCTATGGGTTCTCCCCTAGGTGTCCTGTTTGCAAACTTCTACATGGGTACCATCGAGCAAAAAGTCTTAGTCGACATGAACTTGAAACCGGCCATATACTGCAGGTATGTTGACGACATTTTTACACAGGTACCTGATGTCAGACATCTGCAGGAGCTGAAGGAGGCATTTGAGCAGAGTTCCGTGCTGCGTTTCACTTACGAGACGGAAAAGGATGGGAAGCTGCCTTTTCTAGATGTAACAGTCATGGAAAAGGGCGGAGGTTTCCACACTGCAGTCTACACAAAGGAAACAAACATAGGAATGTGCCTAAATGCCAACAGCGACTGCCCTGACAGGTACAAGAGGAGTGTTGTTAACGCATACGTCGACCGTGCTCTCAGCCACAGCTCAGAATGGAAGCAAGTCGACGAAGAACTCTGTAGGGTAAGGCAGGTTCTAGTCAATAACGGCTTCTCCAATGGTTTCATCGAAGACATCATAAGAAGGAAAGTGAAAAGCCATGCAACCTCCGAAGAGACAACTAACACAACACCTATACCCCCTATTAGACTATTTTACAGGAACTTCTTTTCCACAGCTCATAAAACAGAGGAAAGGGTCCTGAAAGATATTGTTAATAGAAACGTTATCCCTACAGACAAAAATCAGAGGATACAACTGACGATTTACTATAAAACCAGAAAAACGGCCAGCCTACTCATGAGAAACTCTCCAGACACGAAACAGAACGCTTTAAAAGAGACTAACGTCGTCTATGCCTTCAAATGCCCACTTGGGGACTGTAAGCTCCAAAAAAACCAGTATATAGGCAAGACAACAACATCTCTTTCTAGGCGTTTAACGATGCATAAACAACAGGGCTCCATTAAGGAACATATAATCTCTTCCCATAACCAAACCATCGCCAGAGAAATCCTAGTAAACAACACAGAAATCATCGATAGATACAGCGATAGCAGGCGGCTTGACGTTTGCGAGGCACTACACATCAAGAAGTCAACACCATCAATCAACAGCCAATTATTGCACAACTATATTCTACCCACCTCAAGACTCCGCTCCAATATAGAAGCATCAAGAAATATGGACCAATAGGCTTTCTACAAACACTTCTATTCAATATCCATTGTTTCGTGTTCTGTCTTGTGTTGATACTTTTAATACCCTATTAATATCCTCTAATGCCACATCATCCTTCCCACCTCACTCAAATGTAATGCCACATCACCCTTCCTCACTCAAATGTAATGCCACATCACCCTTCCCACCTCACTCAAATGTAGATATAAAATCAGGGAAACGCAAGTTCTAATCAGTTGTGTATTTGTGAAGTCTTTGAAAATGTAATAAGTTTTACGAAACGCGCCCGTGTCGCGTCAGACTAGAAATAAAAATGAATTTTGGAGAAGTGATTTTTGATTTACCTCCAACAGTGAAGCATAATGTACGAAAGATTGAGAAAATTCGTGTTAGAATTATTAATCTTACTTTTTCGGTCATATTTAATAAAATATGTCTACAGGAAAGACTGCTACCAAAATATACTAATATATATATATATATATATATATATATATATATATATATATATATATATATATATATATATATATATATATATATATATATATATATATATATTTAGGGGTACCACCTCTGGTTTAATTAAAGGGACCCACATCCTCGAAGAAGAAAATAAAGTGTTCAAAGAAGACCTTGTGGATTCTCACTGAATACTTTAATCTTTTCCTCTCCTACCACCCTAATTATTTTTTTTTTTTTTTATTTTATTGCAATGCTACAGTTTACAGAAAACACACACTTATATAACAATATACTACTCAGTGTTCGAAGACCTCGTCCAGCTCCTCGGGGGTCGGGTGCGTACCCAAGATACAGCACGCATTTCCCCTCTGAACAGCGACACTGAGGCGTTGGAACATAAAACTGGCCGCTCTTGGGTCTCTAGTCTTCCCAATGAGTTCCTCGCCCAGCTCCTTCAGGAACTTAAGTGCAATATATATATATATATATATATATATATAACTTTTTAGACACTCAACCCACCAGGAGACTCGAACACTGGAACATAAAACTGGTGGGTTGGGTCCTGGTGGGTTGAGTGTCTAAAAAGTTATATACTTCAGCTATTGGAATAGGGTAGTCTGTGCATTAAGCATTTGGCACTGAGTTTTCCCATATAACAGGAACCGATGAAAGAGCATCCGAGGTCCCACACTATCTCATCGCCTGGGAGAGGATTGGAATTTCTGGTTGGTTAAATACCCCAGAATTCCTACCTCTCTTAATGGCTTTGAAGTATAGCGTAGTGGATACAGCATGCAACTGCCACCTTGTTGGCCAGTGTTCGAGTCTCCTGGTGGGTTGAGTGTCTAAAAAGTTATATACTTCAGCTACTGGAATAGGGTAGTCTGTGCATTAAGCATTTGGCACTGAGTTTTCCCATATAACAGGAACCGATGAAAGAGCATCCGAGGTCCCACACTATCTCATCGCCTGGGAGAGGATTGGAATTTCTGGTTGGTTAAATACCCCAGAATTCCTACCTCTCTTAATGGCTTTGAAGTATAGCGTAGTGGATACAGCATGCAACTGCCACCTTGTTGGCCAGTGTTCGAGTCTCCTGGTGGGTTGAGTGTCTAAAAAGTTATATACTTCAGCTACTGGAATAGGGTAGTCTGTGCATTAAGCATTTGGCACTGAGTTTTCCCATATAACAGGAACCGATGAAAGAGCATCCGAGGTCCCACACTATCTCATCGCCTGGGAGAGGATTGGAATTTCTGGTTGGTTAAATACCCCAGAATTCCTACCTCTCTTAATGGCTTTGAAGTATAGCGTAGTGGATACAGCATGCAACTGCCACCTTGTTGGCCAGTGTTCGAGTCTCCTGGTGGGTTGAGTGTCTAAAAAGTTATATACTTCAGCTACTGGAATAGGGTAGTCTGTGCATTAAGCATTTGGCACTGAGTTTTCCCATATAACAGGAACCGATGAAAGAGCATCCGAGGTCCCACACTATCTCATCGCCTGGGAGAGGATTGGAATTTCTGGTTGGTTAAATACCCCAGAATTCCTACCTCTCTTAATGGCTTTGAAGTATAGCGTAGTGGATACAGCATGCAACTGCCACCTTGTTGGCCAGTGTTCGAGTCTCCTGGTGGGTTGAGTGTCTAAAAAGTTATATACTTCAGCTACTGGAATAGGGTAGTCTGTGCATTAAGCATTTGGCACTGAGTTTTCCCATATAACAGGAACCGATGAAAGAGCATCCGAGGTCCCACACTATCTCATCGCCTGGGAGAGGATTGGAATTTCTGGTTGGTTAAATACCCCAGAATTCCTACCTCTCTTAATGGCTTTGAAGTATAGCGTAGTGGATACAGCATGCAACTGCCACCTTGTTGGCCAGTGTTCGAGTCTCCTGGTGGGTTGAGTGTCTAAAAAGTTATATACTTCAGCTACTGGAATAGGGTAGTCTGTGCATTAAGCATTTGGCACTGAGTTTTCCCATATAACAGGAACCGATGAAAGAGCATCCGAGGTCCCACACTATCTCATCGCCTGGGAGAGGATTGGAATTTCTGGTTGGTTAAATACCCCAGAATTCCTACCTCTCTTAATGGCTTTGAAGTATAGCGTAGTGGATACAGCATGCAACTGCCACCTTGTTGGCCAGTGTTCGAGTCTCCTGGTGGGTTGAGTGTCTAAAAAGTTATATACTTCAGCTACTGGAATAGGGTAGTCTGTGCATTAAGCATTTGGCACTGAGTTTTCCCATATAACAGGAACCGATGAAAGAGCATCCGAGGTCCCACACTATCTCATCGCCTGGGAGAGGATTGGAATTTCTGGTTGGTTAAATACCCCAGAATTCCTACCTCTCTTAATGGCTTTGAAGTATAGCGTAGTGGATACAGCATGCAACTGCCACCTTGTTGGCCAGTGTTCGAGTCTCCTGGTGGGTTGAGTGTCTAAAAAGTTATATACTTCAGCTACTGGAATAGGGTAGTCTGTGCATTAAGCATTTGGCACTGAGTTTTCCCATATAACAGGAACCGATGAAAGAGCATCCGAGGTCCCACACTATCTCATCGCCTGGGAGAGGATTGGAATTTCTGGTTGGTTAAATACCCCAGAATTCCTACCTCTCTTAATGGCTTTGAAGTATAGCGTAGTGGATACAGCATGCAACTGCCACCTTGTTGGCCAGTGTTCGAGTCTCCTGGTGGGTTGAGTGTCTAAAAAGTTATATACTTCAGCTACTGGAATAGGGTAGTCTGTGCATTAAGCATTTGGCACTGAGTTTTCCCATATAACAGGAACCGATGAAAGAGCATCCGAGGTCCCACACTATCTCATCGCCTGGGAGAGGATTGGAATTTCTGGTTGGTTAAATACCCCAGAATTCCTACCTCTCTTAATGGCTTTGAAGTATAGCGTAGTGGATACAGCATGCAACTGCCACCTTGTTGGCCAGTGTTCGAGTCTCCTGGTGGGTTGAGTGTCTAAAAAGTTATATACTTCAGCTACTGGAATAGGGTAGTCTGTGCATTAAGCATTTGGCACTGAGTTTTCCCATATAACAGGAACCGATGAAAGAGCATCCGAGGTCCCACACTATCTCATCGCCTGGGAGAGGATTGGAATTTCTGGTTGGTTAAATACCCCAGAATTCCTACCTCTCTTAATGGCTTTGAAGTATAGCGTAGTGGATACAGCATGCAACTGCCACCTTGTTGGCCAGTGTTCGAGTCTCCTGGTGGGTTGAGTGTCTAAAAAGTTATATACTTCAGCTACTGGAATAGGGTAGTCTGTGCATATATATATATATATATATATATATATATATATATATATATATATATATATATATATATATATATATATATATATATATATATATATATATGTCGTACCTAGTAGCCAGAACGCACTTCTCAGCCTACTATGCAAGGCCCAATTTACCTAATAAGCCAAGTTTTCATGAATTAATTCTTTTTCGACTACCTAACCTACCTAACCTAACCTAACCTAACTTTTTCGGCTGTCTAACCGAACCTAACCTATGAAGATAGGTTAGGTTAGGTTAGGTAGGGTTGGTTAGGTTCGGTCATATATCTACGTTAATTTTACCTCCAATTAAAAAATGTTGACCTCATACGGAATGAAATGGGTAGCATTATCATTTCATAAGAAAAAATTTAGAGAAAATATATTAATTCATGAAAACTTGGCTTATTAGGCAAATCGGGCCTTGCATAGTAGGCTGAGAAGTGCGTTCTGGCTACTAGGTACGACATATATATATATATATATATATATATATATATATATATATATATATATATATATATATATATATATATATATATATATTAATATATATATATATATATATATATATATATATATTTTCTCCGAGGCTATGGGTCCCCACATTGGCACCAGAGGTGGTACCCTCACAAATTTATATATATATATATATATATATATATATATATATATATATATATATATATATATATATATATATATATATATATATATATATGTATATATATATATATATATATATATATATATATATATATATGTATATATATATATATATATATATATATATATATATATATATATATATATATATATATATATATATATATATATTATGTGACAGTGTTCCCCCCCCCCCCATTATATTTCTCCCACGCCAGCTATAAGATTCATATCCACTTTACACGGACGTTCTCTACGTTCCGGGGAACAATTTGACATATGTGGGAGCGTGAAGTGTTCTCGCGTTGGCGAGAAATTTGCAAAAGAAGAGTGTTTTGGCCAGTGGTTTAGGACCTTTAGGACGCCAAGATGGCGCCGGACACTACGTTTTCCCGCCAAGACGTTGTGACGTCAGAGGCACCAGATTGGTCAAGAACAGTGACGTGGCACAGGGAGCCAATGAGAAAGGCCCCGGGCAAGTATGACGTCACGAGTGCAGGGGGGTCCGGACGGCGCGGGCCATGGCTCCCAGGAGTTTCACACGACACGTCGAGGAGGTGGGACGTGCAATCGGGGCTCCTGTCAGTCTGACAGTTTTGCCCCGCTCTGGTGGATTTTACGGGTCATCCTGTAGTCTGCAAGCACCCTGTGAGGTCTTCCTGTATTCCATGTGTTGGACCGAAGAAGGAATTGACGAGTATTGAGCAGCAAGTGCTCCAGTGACAGGTGTGTTGCAAGAAGTGAAGTCTGAGCAGTGACGTCCGGGACGACTGTGCAGTTTCACCAGTTTAGGTGACGACGTAGCGGCTGGGCCAATCCACCGAGAGGCAGGAGAAGAACGAAGCTAACTGGGAATCAGAACGACTGCAGCCGAGAGAAATGACTGCAGACGGAGTTGTGAGCAGAAGTCGATGGCCAGGAGACCGACTCCAACCCTTCAAGAGGTTGTGGAGGAGCACGGGCCTGCAGAGGATACAGCACGGTGAAGACGCGTTTTTGGGTGTTGAAGAGGTTCCTGGAGAGAGCATCAGTGTGTGTGGGGGCGTTCCCTACAACGAGTCGAGAGCCGGGACCAGGAGCTACAATTCAACTCTCAACAGAGGACAAGTCCACAACATTGAGGTGGAAGTAGGTAATTCAGTTTTCCCTCCCATTCCCTTTTAGTCAGCTATTTAGCCAGAGTATCTTCTATGTCGTGAGCAGGGCTCACCAATGTCTATGTCATAGTAAGGCACAGTTGTGCAGAGAGATGCTGTAGAGAGCTCTCACGAAATATATGTGGTGTGTGAGTGCACCTGTGATTTATCGAAGAGTTTGCTGTGTCGAGGACATTTACATTCATGTGACATTAATATTATAAGTTTGTGTCAGAGAATATATGTATATAAATGTACCATTTATTAGTATAAGGCTGTGTGCCCCGTATTGACTCATTATTACTAATATTGATGAAATGATCTATATATATGCTGGAGTATTGAATAGTATTTTCATGTGTACAATGATTTACTGTGTTTATTGTTATTGAAGTAATTTACTGTGCTTAAGGCCAGTACAGTGATTTATGGCGTTCATTGCCATTATAGCGATTTACGGTGTTTATTGACAGTATAATAATTTAATGTGCTTACTACCATTGTAGTGATTTACTGTGTTGATTGCCAGTATTGTTGTTACCGTGAATTTAAAGAAATAGGCGCTTAATTAACGCCAGGACAACAAGTACAGAGAGAATATACAGTGAGGGGGCGTGGCAGCTGGGAATATTCGGTGGTGGGGGGAGTGTTGCCGTCACGTTGTGTTCCTGATTATGATGAGGGAGTGATTTGCTGCCATGTACTTCGTTGCCTTGTTGTTGATCCAGAGCTATAATACTTTAATATTTTAAGTAAAATACAAAACCACCTTCGTGTTTATCCCTCCATTACTTGTTGCTATTGAGATTATTGAGTCCATTGAAAGAGAGAGAGTGATTGAGATATAAACCTGCCTGTTACCAGTTTTATTTAGTGTGCTCTCTGCCACTACTACCACAATTCCACAATAGCACTGACGTGTTACTGGACACGGGAAACACCAGTTGGCGACCTTTCAGTTAGCAGTAGAGCCCTTTGTCTGGTCGGGCACACGTTCAATCGTGTTCCCACTCGTCTTCAGGCTATAAGGCCGGCCGGAGGTAGACTGGGAGACTCTCCAGGTGAACAATGGCACCTTGAGGATGGAGTGAAGACCCGCAGGGCTACAGTAATTAACAGTTACCACTACTAGTACTTGGTGGTGACTGGTGAGAGGGAGTGTAACCTCGACATTGGCAATATTGTCAGGATATTAAGTACAGTTACTTACGCGAAACCCCGACATTGGCGACCTTGCCGGGATATTAAGTACCGTTACTTATTCGAAACCCCGACTTTGGCGACCTCGCCAGGAAAACGATCAAGGATAACGATCAAGGATAACAGTCAAAGATAACGACCAAGGATAACAATTGAGATTGTGGTGTTTAATAGTGGCCAAAGGTATCAGGTACAGGTAACATATTCACTCATAGCACAAGTATGGAGGACGATAAGGTGGCAAAGTTTATTGATACCAGGAATGAGCAGGTGCTGGAGGATTGCACCAAGGCGCAGCTGCAGTTGATAGCTGACCACTTTGGGATAAAGTTGAGATCTTCCAAAGTGGGAGAGTGGAGGCTTGAGATTGTGGCACAGCTCAGGGCACGAGATGAGGCTTTGGGGGAGGAACGGCCACAGACACCTGCCAGTGCAGGGGAGAACTTGAGCATTGGTGGAAGCAGTAGGGAATCCAGCGGCAGCAGGCACAGCATCAAGCTAGAGACGATGAAGCTGCAGCTGGAAGCACAGCTGAAGCGTGAAGAGGCACAGCTGCACAAGGAAGAGCGTGAGCAAGAAGCACAGCTGGGAAGAGAAGATGTGGGAACCGACCTGTGAGATTTATATTTATTTAATTTATATGAATATATATTTACGTTAATTTATATACTTCGATAGCAATTTGTATAATGATAAGTGGACTGTATTTCTGCAATAATCTCTTAATCTCACAAATCGATCCTCTACACATTAGGGGGGTTTATTAAATTAATATATATGCAGCCAATCAAACTACAGAATTAACTACATACATTGAAGAGGTTCCTTATCTTATAGTACAGCAGGCTAGTCCACCAGGTATAACTAGGGTGTAGACACCAAATTATCCTCTTTGAGGTAGCTTCCATATCACCCAGTAACTGTTGCACAAATCTTCCTTCCTCGTCTTGACCTTTAGTTTGAGGCGATTTCGCGATCTAACCGGGTCACCCTATATCCTGACATTAATGGCCATAAATGAATGATAAACGGGTTTCGGATAGACACTTAACTTGAATTTGTAGACAGCGTGTTGAAAATGGTACACCTTTGGGTTCCATAACACTACGTCCAAGTAAAATTAACAGGAGCCGAATTTGCTCCCGTGTGAGCCTCTGGTCTCGTATAAACAATGGCTGCATCTAACACTCCATTCTATTGACGTCTGGCCGACATTGTCCAGAATGATAGGAGCCAAATTTGCTCCACACGTCTCGGAGGTGACACAACAATGGCTCCCTCCTTCCTCCACTCTCACGCCTGGCTTACATTGTCCAGATTTCAGAACGTGATAGAAGGGTCACATTTACTCTACTTTAATATTGATAATTAAGTTAATTTATATAAGATGTTTTATGATGGTAAAGTCCAAAGACTAATGTATTTAAGAATAATTCCCACCATAATAGGTGGTGAATTATAATAGTATGTGGTGATGATATCCCGTTTTCTTTAAACGGTAATTCCACTACAAGTTACGTTTTCTATGGGTAACTTGTTGGTAATACAGCAGAAATTATTATCTGTCTGTATGATATATTAAATGGTGTCGGATTTTCCGACATAATTCCCCAGGGGGCTGCTCACGGGACGAAGTCCTATTAGAACAGACGAACACCGATACTCCTCCTCCGAATTATTTCATTAATTTGATGTTAGGAGTTAGTAATCACACATTTGTGCGTCTGTTCGTACAGGACGGATGTCCCGTACTAGAGTTGCAGGGGTTAGAAGTCTAATGCGATTTCATTTCCCTGTCAACTCTTGAAAGGCTAATATTCAAGCCTTATTACATATTATTTAACCCAGAAGACTGGATGTGATCAAGTACTACAGTCAAGTATGATTCAGGGACTGCAGTGAGATCAGTGACATTAGATATAACTTGAAGTTTCTTCAGGTAACTGGTCACTGATATATAAACACTGAGGCCCATGGAATACATCTTGATTAAATAATAAATGTATCAAATCAGTCATCAGATTTACTGGGGTTTGATTTACTTAATTGATTCAGAAGATTGAATAGCTCATCATTAAAGTAAAGTATGGTTCTGAGACTGCAGTGGGTTCAGTGACATTGGTCGCAGTGACTTGTAGCTGTTTTAGGCTACTGTTCACTGATTTGCCACTGAGGCCTCATGAACTCATCTCCAGCTTTAAATGATGATACTAACATCAACCTCTGTTACTATAGTCAGCTGTAATCTCCTTAGTATAATGCTACTGGAGAAATATAATCAGCTGACAAATTTAGATTTCTATTGGTATTGTTTATCTGCAGGCATAGGTCTCCTCAGGCTTGATACTGGGCCTGAGAGTAATTTACCTCCTGCAGAGTTTAACATGGTTATACCCTGATATTTAGTAGGGCTACCGATGAATCGATGACAATAGTCTGTCCCAACAAGGAGACCGAAGTCAGTGAGGTGATCAGACTTAATATTATCTGCCAATTTTATTCCTCTATTTCTCAGGAATTTGGCTGTTGCTCTCAGACCTTGAACTTGTAGGTCTACTGGTATTTTGTCCACCACAATGGCTTGTACTCGACAGACGTACCTGCCTAAACGTACTGATGGTTGTACCACCTGGTAGACTTGAGGTCCTGCATCTGTTACAAACCCTGAGATGTTGAATGACATCTGGGCTACAGGCCTTAATTGTAATTCATCTGCCAACTTTTTAGTGATATATGTTCTCTGGGATCCTTGGTCAAACAACCCACGGGTATGGACCTTGGCCCTCTTATTCAGGATGGTAATTTGGGCAGTAGGCAAAGTCGTATTACCTTTAGACTTTGCTGATTGGACACTCTTTGTTGGTTGCACCTTGCAGTACTGTACTGTGGTGGGAATGCTATCTTCCACCTTGGGGTTTGGAGACGTTGTTTTGGTGTCTCTGCACAATGCTGCATGGTGCTGACCTTTGTTACACCTATTACAAGGGTGTAATTGGGTATCACAGTCCTTGATGTTATGTTTCCTGAGGCACCTCGTGCAATGTTGCAAATCTTTGAGTCGCTCAACACGGGCGTCACTATCAGGAAAATTAGAGCAGTGGTACATTGAATGTTTCTCATTGCAGAACAAACATGTTCCATAGCTTCCAGTACCCTTTGGTGTCACGTTCTTGGGTGACACAGTAACTATAGGCTTGGAGGGTCCCACTGCATATGCGCCCACACTGTTACTGTTCCACTTTGGTGTTGAATTATATTGTCTAGATTGATTTGGAGTACCTTTGGTACTCTGTTGTTTACTATTATTGGTTTCTGAGGGTTTACTTGGTGGTTTTAATTTGTCATGTGTTCGTAATTGATGAACTACTGACTTTAAACCTTCAGATATTTCATTCATGGATAAGATGCTTTTATTGTAATGAGCACTCATTTGTCTCAATATGTCCCTAGGTATTTTCTCCTGGACAATTATTTTCAAGACCCACTCAGCCCCGTTTGTATCTGCTGTCAGGCTGAGGGCATTGATCAATGATTCTACCTCCAGCTTGAAGACTTGGAGTGAATCAGCTGAAGCCTCCGGTGGGGGTAAATGCAACAGCTCATGAACTAAATGTGATGTTCTTACTTCTGGATCAGCATAATTATCCTTGAGGAGTTTTACTGCCAGATCATAGCCGTCATTAGTTAATCTCAGATGGGATACTACTGTTTTAGCCTCACCTGATAATTGGCCTTGCAAATAAGAGAATTTACTACTCTTTGGTAAAGATTGTTTTGAGTCTACAAGGTCAACGAATTTGTTCCAAAATTCGTCCCAATCTTCCTCATCTTTTCCTGAGAAAGTGGGTAAATTAATTGGAGGGAGTCGAGCTTCTGCTTGACTCGTATTAGATGCAACTGTTGTTATTGTTGCTGTTGCCTTGTTCTGGGCAATTAATTTGACATAAGGCTGTAACGTGGCCTGAGTGTGATCTTCATAATTCGCAAGATCAACCATAATGTCGTCTATTTCTGTTTCTGATAAATTGGTGTTGGCAAGTTCAGCCACATATGTTGCTATTTGACATTTGATTTGCTCAAATTTACCTGCAGCTGCTTGATAATAGCTTTCCAGGTCAGCATAATCAACTTGAGATTGTTGTGACAAATCTTCACATTTCTTGATCTGTCTTGTTAAGTGGCCTTTAAGACCTGCAAGGGTTCTTTTCATTCTCCCTGCATTATCCATACTGGCTAGTTGGTGAAGCTTTGTGGGGCTTGTATTTGGGCTGCTCATAATACTGAACAAGCACTGATGGTAGCCTAGGGTTAAATTCTGCACTCACTAGGCAATAATCCTACCTCTACTAGAGGTTAGCACTTAAAATTAATACACATTATATATATACAATCATACACACTAATGATTTGAGTGATAAACCAGTGTCACTGGAAGTACCTTTAGGTTAGCTCTTCTATATCACCCTAGGATGGTAGAGACACTAATTAATCACTCAAAGGTGTAATGATCATAAGTAATTTATTATATATACAACTCAACTCGAGTTGATAAAAATTACACCCAAAATAGAGTCAGCACCATTCATTAATGGTGTTAGGTTGTTCAATATAGTACAACTGACTATAGTAATAATGGGACTAGGATGAACGATAATAGTTCAACTAGTCAATGGTTAATATCCTACCCTGTTGTGGGTTGGCAATTAGTAAATATTATACTGTGATCACTAGTGCAATATATATTAAATAATTCTCTATTTTGGAGAAATAATATACACAATTATTGTTAATAGCCTCTTAATTAGCCTCTATGAAACTTCTAATATTATCTAGAAGTATTAAATATTATTAGTGACCTCGCGAAATAAAGTCCACAAAATTCGTAGATAATCTCTCGCGAAATGTAACACCACGAAATCCGTGAACAATCTCGCGAAGACACAGTCACTAATTTGGCTGGATTCTATATTAGCGCTGTCATTTCACGAAATAACACGCCACCAAATATCTGTGGGTGTGCATGAAACCGCTGACGAAGCTGAACTGGGCTGAGGGAGGCTCCTGAGCTCCCACGAGGCAACGCCGCTGTCTATGACTGGCTGGCCTTTGTTTAAATCACACTGCACTAGTATATTTAATGAATCCACTGGTTAACTGGTTCATCCGGTACTAAGATGACCAAATGTGGGTTCATAGGACCAAATATTCCGGTTCCGAAGGTCCAAATAATTCGGTTTCGAAGGACCAAATAATGTGGGAACCGACCTGTGAGATTTATATTTATTTAATTTATATGAATATATATTTACGTTAATTTATATACTTCGATAGCAATTTGTATAATGATAAGTGGACTGTATTTCTGCAATAATCTCTTAATCTCACAAATCGATCCTCTACACATTAGGGGGGTTTATTAAATTAATATATATGCAGCCAATCAAACTACAGAATTAACTACATACATTGAAGAGGTTCCTTATCTTATAGTACAGCAGGCTAGTCCACCAGGTATAACTAGGGTGTAGACACCAAATTATCCTCTTTGAGGTAGCTTCCATATCACCCAGTAACTGGTGCACAAATCTTCCTTCCTCGTCTTGACCTTTAGTTTGAGGCGATTTCGCGATCTAACCGGGTCACCCTATATCCTGACATTAATGGCCATAAATGAATGATAAACGGGTTTCGGATAGACACTTAACTTGAATTTGTAGACAGCGTGTTGAAAATGGTACACCTTTGGGTTCCATAACACTACGTCCAAGTAAAATTAACAGGAGCCGAATTTGCTCCCGTGTGAGCCTCTGGTCTCGTATAAACAATGGCTGCATCTAACACTCCATTCTATTGACGTCTGGCCGACATTGTCCAGAATGATAGGAGCCAAATTTGCTCCACACGTCTCGGAGGTGACACAACAATGGCTCCCTCCTTCCTCCACTCTCACGCCTGGCTTACATTGTCCAGATTTCAGAACGTGATAGAAGGGTCACATTTACTCTACTTTAATATTGATAATTAAGTTAATTTATATAAGATGTTTTATGATGGTAAAGTCCAAAGACTAATGTATTTAAGAATAATTCCCACCATAATAGGTGGTGAATTATAATAGTATGTGGTGATGATATCCCGTTTTCTTTAAACGGTAATTCCACTACAAGTTACGTTTTCTATGGGTAACTTGTTGGTAATACAGCAGAAATTATTATCTGTCTGTATGATATATTAAATGGTGTCGGATTTTCCGACAGAAGAAGCACAGCTGAAACGAGAAGCACAGCTGAAGCGTGAAGAACGAAAAGCGCAGCTGAGACGGGAAGAGCGTGAACATGAACCACAGCTGAGACGGGAGGAGCGCGAGCTGGAGGCCAAGCTGAAGCAGCAAGAGATTGAAGCTAACCGAGAGGTTGAGCTGAAGCGGGCTGAACTAGGGCTAGCCCCACCCGTACCCCCACAGCAGGAAGACCGCGGGGTGTGTGAACGAGATTTACCAGTCTTCGTGCCTAATGAAGCTAAGGGCTTCTTTGACCACTTCGAGAGAGTAGCTACCTTGAAGAAGTGGCCAAGAGCAGAGTGGGTGGAGCTGGTTCAAGGTAGGCTCACTGGTGAAGCTCGCGAGGCTTATAACATACTTGACGTCAAGGAATGCACCAATTATGATGCTGTGAAGAGAGCAGTGCTCCACTCTTTCAAGCTGACACCAGAATGTTATAGGAAAAGATTTCGAGAGTGTACCCGTTCGCCAGGTAAATCTTATGCAGAGACGGCGAGGGACATGGAGAGAAAATTCCTGAAGTGGTTGGAATCTGAAGGGGCTAAGTCAGCTGAGGATGTCAAACGGCTCATGGTCATGGAGAAATTTATGTCCGTGCTCTCTCCTGAGATCCGGATTAGAGTCAAGGAGGCAGACATAAAGGACCTAAGGGCTGCTGCTGACAGAGCTAACATGTTAGAGGAAGCCTTGCGACCACGCAGAGAGGGACCACACCGACCGCCAGTATACTCCGGATATGGGGGAAGTTATAGAAAGACGGACGGATGGAGGACAGGAACGAGTTCTCCCAAGTCCCACCTCTCGAGTGGAGACGGTAGGGGATCGAAGAGTTCTGTGGAACCGGCCAAGAAGCCCCTAGCTGAGAGTGCAGGAGTTGTTGCTGTAACGAGAGACGCTGCAAAGGAGACGACGGAAGGCGCGAGGAAGACCCACGGAGCGACGGCCTATGAAGGCGTTGCCAGGGTGAGCGGTGGTGGAAGGTCACCACCTAGAAGGATCCGCTGCTACAACTGTGGAGGATTTGAACATGTCGAGCGGGAATGCAGAAGCCCTAAGCAGCGGGTGAACGTTGCTTTCATTCGGGTGGAGGACCAAGAGGCCGAGGACGTGCGGGATGAGCGTGGAGAAAAGAGTTCACCCGTTCGTGTGTGAGGGGACGGTAAGGATGGGGGAGGCAGACCCCATTCCTGTGAAGACATTGAGAAACACTGGGGCTGATTTTACCCTGGTGAGTAGAACCCTGTTCCCCGAGGGTTACGAGAGTACCAGTGTGGGGGTGGCAGTTGTGACCACTGTGGGAAGCCCAGTGAGGATGCCCCAACACCAGGTGACTTTAGATTCTGATTATGGCTGCAAGGCCCTAGTGGTAGGGGTCTGTGCCTCGATGCCCAAGATGGAGGCGCAAGTCATCCTTGGGAATGACGCCTGTGGAGGATGTGTCCTCCCTAACCTCGTGAAGAGCGAAGAATGCTTGGAGCACTACAAAGAGAAAGGCGGAGTATTGGACGCCTGTGGGAACGCGAAGGAAATCGCCGAGGTGGCGTTCCCTGTATGTGCTGTGATCCCAAGATGGTGCAACGAACACGGAGTGAGTGGATCTGATGGGGCTGAAGAAGAGTCGTCTGACAGCCTGGGAGTCGATCACCTCTTCGTGTAACCCGGAGGACAAGTGGAGGGCGATGGCAACCCGGAAGGTGAGCTACAGGTTACCCTCGCCAGTTCTCTTGGAGTGGACCGCACTCGTCTGGGGGAGTTACAGCAGGTGGAGTTTCCTGATTTGATTCAGGAGGCCAAAGGAGGACGTGTTGTTCCCGAGAGAGCCACTCATTTTTATATGCAGGACGGAATGCTGATGAGACAATGGAGGCCGGAGAAGAATCACTAGGTACGAGGCACTAGGTAGTGTTGCCGGCCCAGTGCAGAGCGGCGGTGCTGGATATGTCGCACTCCATGGATTCTGCAGGTCACCTGGGAGTGACCAAGACTTTACGTAATATCAGGGACCATTTCTACTGGCCGGGTATGGACGCCGACGTAAGGCGTCACTGTAAGACTTGCTTACCTTGCCAGAGGGCAGGGAAGAGCCAACCCGCAATACCGAAGGCCCCATTAGTCCGTGTTCCTGCATTTGGGCCTGCGTTTGAGCGTCTGTTGGTCAACGGGGTAGGACCATTACCACGGACGAAAAAACGAAATACCTACCTGATGACCATCATGTGTGCGGCAACGAGGTTCCCGGAAGCTGTCCCAATGCGGCGTTTGACGTCAAAAGGTGTAGCCGGGCAGTTGTAGCGATTTTTCTCTTGGGGTGGGAATGCCCAGGGAAATCCAGACGGACTGTGGGAGTGTATTCTAGTCCAAGTGGTTCAGACAGACTGTGACAAATTGGGGAGTGACTCAGATTCGGTCGTCGCCCTACCGACCGCAGTCGCAAGGGGCGATCGAAAGGTTTCACTCCACACTGAAAACCATTCTGAGAGTGTTCTGCGCAGAACAAGGAGCCGAGTGGGATGAGGCAGTGTACCCTGCGTTGTTTGCCATACGAAACGCTGTGGTGGAGTCGTTGGGTTTCTCACCGTTCCAGCTGGTGTTTGGACATGAGGTACGGAGTCCTCTGTCCATGCTGAGAGAGCAATGGGCACCAGGAGTGACCGTGGGGACGGTCAACGAGTATGTTCAGAAGTTTAAGGAGCGTCTCGCATTGGCAAAGGAACTAGCAGGAAAACATTTGAAGGAGGCGCAGTGCAAGATGTCAGAGTGGTATGATAAGAAAGCTACACCAAAAGAGTTCCAGGTTATGGTGTTGCTGCCAGGGAAAAGCCGTGTGACTGAATCGCGATTTGAGGGACCATACAAGGTGCTACGACGGTTGGGCCTAGTGAACTATGAAGTCAGCAAGCCGGACAGACCCCGCAAGACACAGGTGTGTCATATTGACCGCCTGAAGCCTTTCTTCCCTGAGGAAGGAGCCGCCGTGCAGGATGGAACGATGACTCGAGATCCCCAGCAGAAAGTGGTCTTGTGCATGCAGGTGGATCAAGAACTTCCAGCGGAGGAAGGAAAGTGGTCCAGGGCGGACGGCACACATCTCTCCAATTCGGAGAGTATGGTGAATATCAAAGACAAGTTACAACACCTGGAAGGACGACAGAGAGCGGACCTGACGGACCTGTTGAGAGAGAATGCCTCTCTCTTTACCGTCGTGCCCCGACGCCACAGGAGAAGAAGAGGTGAGGGACGCCAGGCCCATTAAACAGAGCGCTTATAGGGTTAGCCCAGAGAAGCGAGAGTTAATGAGGAAGGAGGTAGAGTACCTCCTTGAGAACGACCTTGCAGAGCCTAGCAACAGCGAGTGGAGTTCCCCGTGCTTGTTAGTAAAGAAAAGCGATGGTACATTCCGCTTTTGTACAGACTACAGAAAGGTGAACTCCATCACTGTGGCAGATTCCCACCCCATGCCTAGGGTGAGTGATTGCATCGATCAGGTGGGTAGTGCCAGATACGTGTCCAAGGTCGACCTGCTCAAGGGGTACTACCAGATCTCGTTGACTCCCGAGGCCCGAAAGATATCAGCTTTCGTAACACCGGACGGGCTGTATCAGTACAAAGTGTTGCCTTTCGGGATGAAGAACAGCGGTAGTTGTTTCCAACGCATGATGAACGAGTTGCTGAGGGGAGCTGAAGGCTGCACGGTGTACATTGATGACATAGTAGTGTACTCCGACGATTGGGAGTCACACCTAGAGCGATTCAGGAGGCTGGAAAATGCTAACCTGACCGTGAACTTAGCCAAGAGTGAGTTTGGGAAGGCCCATCTGGAGTACCTAGGCTTCGTCATCGGTCAAGGAGAGGTAGCCCCTGTGGACCAAAGTATCAGCTATTAGTGAGTACCCAGTGCCCTGGACACGTAAGGAACTGCTGAGATATCTTGGGATGATCGGATACTATCGTGATTTCTACAAGAACTTTTCCACGGTAGCATATCCCCTGACCGAATTACTCTCTAAGAATACACGAAGGGAGTGGGGAGAGGCCTGCCAGGAGTCTTTTGAGAAGACGAAGAACCTGTTGACAGAGGCCCCAGTATTGATATCCCCAGATTTTTCAGCCAGGTTCATTCTGTACGTAGATGCCAGTGATGTTGGGATAGGAGCCATGTTGGCCCAGGAAAGGAGCGAGGTACCTAGGCCTGTCGCTTTTTACTCCAAGAAGTTCGTGAAGTACCTGCGTTTCTATAGTACCGTCGAGAAGGAGGCGTTGGCTTTAGTAATGGCCTTAAAGCACTTCGACGTGTACGTGGGAGGAGGGGCGAGGTCTGTTCTTGTGTTTACAGATCACAACCCCCTGTCCTTCCTGTGCAAGATGAGGAACTCCAACCAGAGGTTGACGAGGTGGGCATTACTACTGCAGGAATACTGGTTGGAAATTAAGCACATCAGAGGGAAGGACAACGTGGTGGCGGATGCCCTTTCCCGTGTACACTAAACCGATATGACTCTTATTTTATGGGGAGGGGTATATGACGGTGTTCCCCCCTTATATTTCTCCCACGCCTGCTATAAGATTCATATCCACTTTACACGGACGTTCTCTACGTTCCGGGGAACAATTTGACATATGTGGAAGCGTGAAGTGTTCTCGCGTTGGCGAGAAATTTGCAAAAGAAGAGTGTTTTGGCCAGTGGTTTAGGACCTTTAGGACGCCAAGATGGCGCCGGACACTACGTTTTCCCGCCAAGACGTTGTGACGTCAGAGGCACCAGATTGGTCAAAAACAGTGACGTGGCACAGGGAGCCAATGAGAAAGGCCCCTGGCAGGTATGACGTCACGAGTGCAGGGGGGTCCGGACGGCGCGGGCCATGGCTCCCAGGAGTTTTACACGACACGTCGAGGAGGTGGGACGTGCAATCGGGGGTCCTGTCAGTCTGACAGTTTTGCCCCGCTCTGGTGGATTTTATGCGTCATCCTGTAGTCTGCAAGCACCCTGTGAGGTCTTCCTGTATTCCATGTGTTGGACCGAAGAAGGAATTGACGAGTATTGAGCAGCAAGTGCTCCAGTGACAGGTGTGTTGCAAGAAGTGAAGTCTGAGCAGTGACGTCCGGGACGACTGTGCAGTTTCACCAGTTTAGGTGACAACGTAGTGGCTGGGCCAATCCACCGAGAGGCAGGAGAAGAACGAAGCTAACTGGGAATCAGAACGACTGCAGCCGAGAGAAAGGACTGCAGACGGAGTTGTGAGCAGAAGTCGATGGCCAGGAGACCGACTCCAACCCTTCAAGAGGTTGTGGAGGAGCACGGGCCTGCAGAGGATAGAGCACGGTGAAGACGCGTTTTTGGGTGTTGAAGAGGTTCCTGGAGAGAGCATCAGTGTGTGTGGGGGCGTTCCCTACAACGAGTCGAGAGCCGGGACCAGGAGCTACAATTCAACTCTCAACAGAGGACAAGTCCACGACATTGAGGTAGAAGTAGGTAATTCAGTTTTCCCTCCCCATTCCCCTTTAGTCAGCTATTTAGCCAGAGTATCTTCTATGTCATGAGCAGGGCTCACCAGTGTCTATGTCATAGTAAGGCACAGTTGTGCAGAGAGATGCTGTAGAGAGCTCTCGCGAAATATATATGGTGTGTGATGGGAAAGTGTAGGAGTGTAGATGTTCGGCAGTCCTCCTAATGGCTGGTGTCAATGCCTGTCACATATACAAAAAAAAGAGAATGCTTGGCTGTTGTCTGTGGTAGAGTACGGGAAGACACACAAAACACATAGTATGAACAATGAAACTTTAATTAACTGGAAAGCAAATTTAAAAACAAAGACAATCCCTTGGCTATGTACAGTGCAAACAAACAAATCATAAAAAGTAAGAACAGGGATAAATTACTCTATGAATAATATAAAGACAAAATGACATAAACAGGTGCTGAGAATATAGCGCTAGCTGGGAACCTCCACCAATAAACAGGACGTGTATCAGTTGGTTGTTCACAGCTTGAGAGCACAAGGATATTCTGACTTCAACGGCTGGTTCAAGCACAGACATCGACTTAGGTAGAGGGCGCTGAGGTGCAGAGGTGCAGGTGTGCAGACGGCGGGTCACCAATCAGAAGCAGGCAGGCTGAAATGGTAGTTTGCTGGTTGACAACGGGCGAGCCGGCATGGAGGGAGTGTGGAGTAGGGGGAGTTTTGAGTACGTTTGCCTCCTGATCAAAACGTTTTGTGCTACTGGTAGACGTATCTTGAAGGTAGCAACTTATTGCTGTGTATATATGTATATATGTATATATATATATATATATATATATATATATATATATATATATATATATATATATATATATATATATATATATATATATATATATAAGTAACTTTATGTAGAGAAGAGCAGGCTCAATCTCTCTTGAAAGAGATTATCGTCACAACTCTCCTCCGAAGCCTGCTCTAATGGGTGAAATTACGTCTTCAGATGGTAGAGTGGTAGGTGTAGCTGCCTCTACCTCATAGACTCTGGAGAGAACGTCTGCTATGATGTTGTCATAACCCTTGATGTAGAAGATCTCCAGGTTGAAATTCTGCAGATACAAAGCCCATCGTAGAAGTCGTTGATTGTTGAATTGGGCTTGATGCAGGAAGCGTAGGGGATTGTGGTTCGAGTAGATGGTGGTAGACCTAGCACTTTGTAAGTACGATTCAAAGTGCTGTAAGTTCAGGACGATGGAGAGAAGTTCCTTTTCGATAGTGCTGTAGTTCTTCTTGTGAGGTTTTAACTTGTAGCTGTAGTAACTAACAGGTAGAACCTCCTCGCCTCGTTGTTGCATCAGGACGCCCCCGATGCCGGTACCACTGGCGTCGACATGGAGGATGAAAGGCTTCGTGATATTTGGCGAGGCATGAATAGGATTAGAACAGAGCAGGGATTTAAGTTGTTCAAAAGCAATGGTTTGCTGAATGGCCCAATGATACCGTTGCTTGGGGCTGGTTAAAGGGATCAATGGTGTCGCTACCGTACTAAAGTTTTTTCACAAACCAACGGTAGTAGGAGGCAAGACCAAGGAAGCGCAGGAGCTGCTTCCTGGTGGTAGGCTGTGGGTAAAGCTGGATGGCTTGAGTGTGTATGTTTAATGGAGCTAGGCTGCCACTCCCTATCTCATGACCAAGATAACGTACTTTACCTTTAGCAAAGGTGGACTTGCCCAACTTGATGGTAAGGCCGGCTGTCAAGAGCTTGGCGAACAATCGTTGGAGCTGGAGCAGATGTTCGCTCCAGGTGTTAGTTGCCACAACGATATCATCCAAGTAGGTGAAGGTGTGATCTAAGCCCTGGATGACGCGGTTGACAGCTCGCTGGAAGGTGGCCGGGGCATTACATAGTCCAAATGGAAGGCGTTCGTATCTGTAAAGGCCAAAAGGAGTGGTGAAGGCAGATATTTCCTTAGCTCGCTCTGTCAAACACACTTGGTAGTATCCTTTGAGTAAGTCTAGCTTGGACAAATACCGAGCATTACCAGTGGTGTCAAGGATGTCATTTATTCTAGGTAATGGGTACGCATCCTTGACAGTCACAAGATTCAATTTCCGATAATCGGTACACAACCTCACTTTACCTTGCGGTTTCGGCACCAACGATGCATGGTGAGGCCCAAGGGGACTCACAAGGGGTTGCCAGCCCATGATCCAGGAGGTACTGTAACTCAGCACGCATGACTTCCTTTTTGCTAGGGCTGATTCGGTAGAAAGGTTGACGAATCGGCCGGGGTGTCAGGGAGTAGCTGGATGTCGTGCTGAACCACATTACACTCCTGTGGATCATCGCTGAACAACTTCTGATGTTCCTTGAAGATTCTGATGAGAGGAGCACTATTACTGTCCTGTAAATAGGTATGAAGATCAGTTAGGATTTCCGAGTTGGAAGGCACTGACTCAGTGTTAGTGCTTTCAGGAGGAGAAGCAGGGAAGGTCTTACTGTGGAGGTATGGACCTTTAAATGTGGATAATGATACCAATATAGTGGGGGGAGTACCTTGATACTGCTTCAGGAGGTTGACGTGGCACAACTGGGTCTACCGCCGCCTATCTGGAGTCTCAAGAACGTAGTTGTGGTTGTTTCTGCACTCCTTGATGCGGTATGGTCCTGAAAACTTGTTTTGCAATGGAGAACCTGGGATAGGAAAGTATGCCAACACGAAGTCTCCTGGTTTAAATTTGCTTAATTTGCTGCTTTGGTCAAAATGAGTCTTCATCCTCTCCTGAGCTTTCAATAGATTGTCATTAGCAAATTTACGTACTCTCTCTAGAATGTGTTTTAAGTTTTGAAGAAACTGGGGCACATTCTGAGGGTCACTGAAGGTGGCATTACGTAGAGAGTCTTTAAAAGCTTAGAGAGGAGTAAGGCACTTACGTCCGTAGAGCATCTCATAAGGAGATATTCCTAGAGACTCATTGGGGAGACTTCTGAAAATGCACATAATGAGATCAAGTTGTTTATCCCAGTCCTTCAAGGTTTCATTGCATAATTTCTTTAGGAGTGCTTTAATAGTCTGATGACTACGTTCAAGAGAATCCTGTGAAGCAGGATGATAGGGGCTGGACAATACCTGTGTGATGTTGAACTCTTCCAGTGTCCTCTTGAAGAGATCACTGGTGAAGTTGGTGCCACAGTCACTTTGAATCTCTCTTGGAAATCCATCCTGGGTGAAGATCTTCAGTAAGTGTTTCACAACCGTAGCTGCCGTAATGTTCTTTACTGGAACTGCTATGGGGAATCTGGTGGTAGGACACAGGATAGTTAGTATATAGGCGTTGCCAGAACTGGTCCGGGGTAAAGGACCAACACAGTCTATGATGAGCCTGTGGAAAGGTTCCGAAGGCACTGGGATAGGATTCAACGGTGCTTTAGGAATAGAGGTGTTAGGTTTACCTGCCATCTGACATGTATGACACTGTTACACGTAACTTTTGACATTTTTAACCATACCTGGCCAGTAGTAGTCTTGTCTGATTCCATGGTAGGTTTTGTTAAAACCATAGTGAGAAAGTGCTCCGTGGGCCAGGTGTAGAATATCGGGCCGTAGGCTGGTAGGAACGACTAGTTGTTCGACATTTGCCCAATCGTCATCCTCCTTCAGCTTACTGGGTCTGTACCTGCGGTAGAGCAACTGCTTTTCTAGGAAGAACCCAGGGATACTGTCAGGTTGAGTCTCAGCCTGGAAGAATAATGGTGTTAATGATGGATCCTCCCTCTGTAACTTATGGAACTCCAAACTAGTAAGATTCGGTGATAGATTCTGAGGGACTGAGGTAGCAGTAGAGTCAGCTGGTTGCGGGCGTGCAGCTTGTGCACGGGTGGTCACTAAAACCGGAGGAGAAACTTCATCACTTTCTTGGACCTCGGCTGAAACATACTCAAAGATGGGATTGTCCACTACAGAGTTACACACCTGGGGTTTGTCCATGATGATTAGGTGGGACGGTTGCAGATCTTCTGCCAAGTCGTTACCCAGGAGAAGTTGCACTCCAGACATAGGAAAAGGCTTTTCCCTGATGGCGACTTGGACTTCTCTGGTCACAAAAGGACAATCCAGGTGGACTCTGGCGAGTGGATACGGAGTGGTAGCAGTGAGGTCAGTAATAAGGACAGTTTCCCCGGTGTAGGTGATGTTAGGCACAGCTGATTTCAATATTATTGACTAAAGAGCCGCTGTGTCCCTCAAGATCTTCAATTTGAAACGTCCCTCCGAATCTGTACTGCTGGCAGAGACAGTTCCAGGATACAGGTGTTTACTGAAGAGAGAAAGATCATTAACAGGAACACCAACATTCATCACAGGCTCACCGGACTTAGGAGGAGTCGGTTTGGGTTTAGTAGTTTCATTATTACCTTTGTTTTGAGCCTTCCCACATTTATCTATGGTATGTCTATAGAGTTTGCAATACTTACAATACAATTGAGAGCTCGCTTGATCGGCACTCACTTTATCATAACTATACCAAGACTTCTTACTGGAAGGTGGTTCTGGTGTAAGCCGGTGGATGAGGCTGTAGGTGTCAGCTGACTTCACACATCTGATGTAGTCGGTTTCTTCTTTATCTGCTAAATATAAACGGATGGAAGGGGAACACGTCCCAAGAATTCCTTAACTAGCATGAGGTTGACGAGTTCTGAAAATGTAGAGACATGTGCTGCTTCCGGCCATTTCATGAAATATCTTTTCTTGGTATTGGCAAATTCTAGAAAGGTGGTGGTACTTGCCTTTAGATAATCACGGAATTTTCGTCTGTAGCTTTCGGTGGAGAGAAGGTAGGCGTCCAAAACGGCTTACCTCAGGGTCTGGTAGTCATTCTCAGACGCTAAGGTACTGAGAGTAACTGCAGCTCTCCCTGTGAGATACACTCTGAGAAGGGTAGACCATTGATCTGCAGACCAGCTAAATTTTTTAGCTAGGGTCTCAAAAGTGGCGAAAAATACATCGATCTCTGTCTCAACGAATGGTGGCATTAACTTACTTGCATGGGAGACATTGAAACTTACGGGAAGACTAGCGGTACCTTGTTGACGCTGATTGTGGTGTGTAGTTTCCAAAGCGAGTTCTTGTCGACGATATTCGAGCGCACTATCAGCTAGCTGTTTACTGTGCTCACGTTGTATCTCCAGGTCACGTTTTCTTGCTTCAAGCTGCTCTTTCCCGCTCACGGAGTAGGGTGGCCTCACGTTCCCTTTCTTCTTTCCTCAGGGCAGCCTCTCGTTCTTTTCGTTGTAGAGCTTCTTTCGCCAGGGCCGCCTCACGCTCTTGTTCTTCCTTCCTTCTGGCAGTCGCTTCTTTCTTTTGTTCCCGCTCGAGTTTGGCAAGTTCGATCTTCAACTTCATAGTTGCCAGAGCATGTCTATCTGCAATAGAATAATTTTCGTGCGTTTCAGAGTCAATCTTCCCTTCATCTAAGAGGTGATCCAATATTAAGTTGTGCAAGTCAATTTTGTTGGCTCCAGGGGGAGCATCTAGTTGATACTCGTGTGCAAGAGTTTGTAATTCGGTCCTCTTGGCACGACTTAAGTTCCCTATGTCACCTGCTGGATCGTTACGAAAAGCTTGGAGACAAAACATGGTGAAAAATAGCAAATAAATGTACAACGAATATTTTTGAGATATGGTAAGTGTCAGTAACAGAATGACGTGGCAACTGGTAACTATCCTGTGGAATTTAATATTTAACTATTAAAGTTAATTTTAGTATGGTAAATGATTAGTCAATCAAAATCGCAGGAAATCTTGTACCCGGTACTCAATGTAAGAGAATAAGGGCAAGAAAATCCTACTAAATAAATGAAACCGATAGTTTCTAAAACAAATGAAACATTTAACTGTTCCAAAAGTGAATAAGGTAGTCCAAGAATGTAGGTATACCTTGCCGAGTCTCTATAGGACAGAAGCAAGGGTTTTCCCACTAAATGATGCTATGATACTTACATAATTAGCGAACTTTGTGCTCTGAAAAAAGAAAGCTAATTCCCTACCTAAGTAAATATCATCATCTCTGACCGACGTGTAGGGGTGCGAGTGTCAACTGGTGACGAGAACTGCTGTTGAGGTCCCAACTCAGCAACTTAGTCCGTGCTAGAGAAACTATGGCCCTCTGTATCCTCCTTCGGTCGGACTGCAGAAGATAGGGTGCTTTGACCCGAAGACAAACCAAAGTACCAGGGTACCAAAATGATGATCTGTCTGAGATTGAGAAATATCCTAGGGACAAAAGGTGGAAAACACGAGTAATAACACGGAGGAAGGGATGACCAATTAAGAGAATGACTGCGGCCTCCAGTCACCACGTAATCCAAAGTTATCCAACACTCACCATATGCTACTCTCGGAATGCACAATACACACAGCACCATATAAATATTAAAAGTAATGAAAATATTGAAAAGCAACTGTATCAAAGCCAAGTACACTTACCACAAATTGATGTTCTGGTACTAGTACCTGAGTGAGGCTCCTAGGACAGGCCCCTATTAAATGTGACGGGAAAGTGTAGGAGTGTAGATGTTCGGCAGTCCTCCTAATGGCTGGTGTCAATGCCTGTCACATATACAAAAAAAAGAGAATGCTTGGCTGTTGTCTGTGGTAGAGTACGGGAAGACACACAAAACACATAGTATGAACAATGAAACTTTAATTAACTGGAAAGCAAATTTAAAAACAAAGACAATCCCTTGGCTATGTACAGTGCAAACAAACAAATCATAAAAAGTAAGAACAGGGATAAATTACTCTATGAATAATATAAAGACAAAATGACATGAACAGGTGCTGAGAATATAGCGCTAGCTGGGAACCTCCACCAATAAACAGGACGTGTATCAGTTGGTTGTTCACAGCTTGAGAGCACAAGGATATTCTGACTTCAATGGCTGGTTCAAGCCCAGACTTCGACTTAGGTAGAGGGCGCTGAGGTGCAGAGGTGCAGGTGTGCAAACAGCGGGTCACCAATCAGAAGCAGGCAGGCTGGAATGGTAGTTTGCTGGTTGACGACGGGCGAGCTGGCATGGAGGGAGTGTGGAGTGGGGGTTTAGGGTACGTTTTGCCTCCTTTTCAAAACGTTTTGTGCTACTGGTAGACGTATCTTGAAGGTAGCATCTTATTCTTGTAAATGTGTAGGTAACTTTATGTAGGGAAGAGCAGGCTCAATCTCTCTTGAAAGAGATTATTGTCACAGGTGTGTGACAGGTCAAATAACAGATAGTGATGAAGAGATGAGTAGTATTTTTAATAAATATTTTGTATCTGTATTTACTAAAGAGGAACTTAACAATATGCCTACAGCCGAACAAGTCTATGTGGGTGGGGACGAGGACAGGTTGACGAGTTTAGCAGTTACCAGGGAGGATGTTCTTAAACAAATAGTAAAACTCAAACCAAACAAATCCCCAGGGCCGGATGAAGTGTTTGCCAGGGTGCTTAAAGAATGCAAAGAGGAGCTTTCTGACCCACTGTCAACCATATTTAATAAATCAATAGAGTCAGGCAGAGTGCCAGAGTTTTGGAAAGTTGCTAATGTGATACCAGTTTTTAAGAAAGGAGATAGATCACTTGCGTCTAACTATCGACCAATTAGCCTAACGTCTATTGTGGGAAAGTTACTCGAATCTATAATAGCAAATAGAACATAAGAACATAAGAACATAAGAACAAAGGCAACTGCAGAAGGCCTATTGGCCCATACGAGGCAGCTCCTATTTATAACCACCCAATCCCACTCATATAAGAACATAAGAACAAAGGTAACTGCAGAAGGCCTATTGGCCCATACGAGGCAGCTCCTATTCTATAACCACCCAATCCCACTCATATACTTGTCCAACCCGTGCTTGAAACAATCGAGGGACCCCACCTCCACAATGTTACGCGGCAATTGGTTCCACAAATCAACAACCCTGTTACTGAACCAGTATTTACCCAAGTCTTTCCTAAATCTAAACTTATCCAATTTATATCCATTGTTTCGTGTTCTGTCCTGTGTTGATACTTTTAATACCCTATTAATATCCCCCCGGTTATGTCCATTCATCCACTTGTAAACCTCTATCATGTCACCCCTAACTCTTCGCCTTTCCAGTGAATGCAACTTAAGCTTTGTTAATCTTTCTTCATATGAAAGATTTCTAATTTGGGGAATTAACTTAGTCATCCTACGCTGGACACGTTCAAGTGAATTTATATCCATTCTATAATATGGCGACCAAAACTGAACTGCATAATCTAATCTAAATGGGGCCTAACTAGAGCAAGATATAGCTTGAGAACCACACCAGGTGTCTTGTTACTAACGCTGCGATTAATAAATCCAAGTGTCCGATTTGCCTTATTACGAACATTTATGCATTGATCCTTTTGTTTTAAATTCTTACTAATCATAACTCCCAGATCCCTTTCGCAATCCGACTTCGCAATCACAACACCATCTAGCTCGTATCTTGTAACTCTATCATCATTACCTAACCTCAGAACTTTACATTTATCAGCATTAAACTGCATCTGCCAATCCTTTGACCATTTCAAAACCCTATCTAGATCAACTTGAAGTGATAGTGAGTCCTCCTCCGAATTAATTTCCCTACCGATTTTCGTATCATCGGCAAATTTGCAAATGTTGCTACTCAAACCTGAATCTAAATCATTTATATATATTATAAACAACAGAGGTCCCAGGACAGAGCCTTGAGGCACTCCACTTACAACATTTTCCCACTCTGACTTGATTCCATTTATACTAACTCTCTGTTTCCTTTGGTATAGCCATGCCCTAATCCAGCTTAATATAGCACCCCCAATACCATGAGACTCTATTTTTTTAATCAGTCTTTCATGTGGCACTGTATCAAAAGCTTTGCTAAAGTCAAGGTATACAACATCGCAATCCTTACCACTATCAACTGCCTCAACAATGCTAGAATAAAAAGATAACAAATTTGTTAAACATGAACGGCCATTTATAAAACCATGTTGCGACTCAATTATTAATTTATGTTTTTCAAGATGAAGACGAATTTTATTTGCTATTATAGATTCGAGTAACTTTCCCACAATAGACGTTAGGCTAATTGGTCGATAGTTAGACGCAAGTGATCTATCTCCTTTCTTAAAAACTGGTATCACATTAGCAACTTTCCAAAACTCTGGCACTCTGCCTGACTCTATTGATTTATTAAATATGGTTGACAGTGGGTCACAAAGCTCCTCTTTGCATTCTTTAAGCACCCTAGCAAACACTTCATCCGGCCCTGGGGATTTGTTTGGTTTGAGTTTTACTATTTGTTTAAAAACATCCTCCCTGGTAACTGCTAAACTCGTCAACCTGTCCTCGTCCCCACCCACATAGACTTGTTCGGCTGAAGGCATATTGTTAAGTTCCTCTTTAGTAAATACAGATACAAAATATTTATTAAAAATACTACTCATCTCTTCATCACTATCTGTTATTTGACCTGTCTCAGTTTTTAATGGACCTATCCTTTCCCTAGTCTTAGTACGATATAACTGAAAAAACCCTTTAGGATTTGTCTTTGGATGTTCTTAAACAAATAGTAAAACTCAAACCAAACAAATCCCCAGGGCCGGATGAAGTGTTTGCTAGGGTGCTTAAAGAATGCAAAGAGGAGCTTTGTGACCCACTGTCAACCATATTTAATAAATCAATAGAGTCAGGAAGAGTGCCAGAGTTTTGGAAAGTTGCTAATGTGATACCAGTTTTTAAGAAAGGAGATAGATCACTTGCGTCTAACTATCGACCAATTAGCCTAACGTCTATTGTGGGAAAGTTACTCGAATCTATAATAGCAAATAAAATTCGTCTTCATCTTGAAAAACATAAATTAATAATTGAGTCGCAACATGGTTTTATAAATGGCCGTTCATGTTTAACAAATTTGTTATCTTTTTATTCTAGCATTGTTGAGGCAGTTGATAGTGGTAAGGATTGCGATGTTGTATACCTTGACTTTAGAAAAGCTTTTGATACAGTGCCACATGAAAGACTGATTAAAAAAATAGAGTCTCATGGTATTGGGGGTGCTATATTAAGCTGGATTAGGGCATGGCTATACCAAAGGAAACAGAGAGTTAGTATAAATGGAATCAAGTCAGAGTGGGAAAATGTTGTAAGTGGAGTGCCTCAAGGCTCTGTCCTGGGACCTCTGTTGTTTATAATATATATAAATGATTTAGATTCAGGTTTGAGTAGCAACATTTGCAAATTTGCCGATGATACGAAAATCGGTAGGGAAATTAATTCGGAGGAGGACTCACTATCACTTCAAGTTGATCTAGATAGGGTTTTGAAATGGTCAAAGGATTGGCAGATGCAGTTTAATGCTGATAAATGTAAAGTTCTGAGGTTAGGTAATGATGATAGAGTTACAAGATACGAGCTAGATGGTGTTGTGATTGCGAAGTCGGATTGCGAAAGGGATCTGGGAGTTATGATTAGTAAGAATTTAAAACAAAAGGATCAATGCATAAATGTTCGTAATAAGGCAAATCGGACACTTGGATTTATTAATCGCAGCGTTAGTAACAAGACACCTGGTGTGGTTCTCAAGCTATATCTTGCTCTAGTTAGGCCCCATTTAGATTATGCAGTTCAGTTTTGGTCGCCATATTATAGAATGGATATAAATTCACTTGAACGTGTCCAGCGTAGGATGACTAAGTTAATTCCCCAAATTAGAAATCTTTCATATGAAGAAAGATTAACAAAGCTTAAGTTGCATTCACTGGAAAGGCGAAGAGTTAGGGGTGACATGATAGAGGTTTACAAGTGGATGAATGGACATAACCGGGGGGATATTAATAGGGTATTAAAAGTATCAACACAGGACAGAACACGAAACAATGGATATAAATTGGATAAGTTTAGATTTAGGAAAGACTTGGGTAAATACTGGTTCAGTAACAGGGTTGTTGATTTGTGGAACCAATTGCCGCGTAACATTGTGGAGGTGGGGTCCCTCGATTGTTTCAAGCACGGGTTGGACAAGTATATGAGTGGGATTGGGTGGTTATAGAATAGGAGCTGCCTCGTATGGGCCAATAGGCCTTCTGCAGTTACCTTTGTTCTTATGTTCTTATGTACCAAGCTCTCTTTTTACCTATAAGGTTCTTTAAATTATTTGTTATCCACTTTGGGTCATTAGTATTCGACCTATTCAATTTGAATGGTATACTACGTTCCTTTGCTTTGTTTATAATATTCTTAATTAAGTTATATATTAAATCCATATCGAAATCCCCTTTTACGTCACCTATCGCTGGGTTCATGTCTCGCTCTAAGACCGGCCCACACCCCATACCCAAGAGTTTCCAATCTATTTGACCCAAAAAAATTCTTAGGCTATTAAAATCAGCTTTTCGAAAATCTGGCACTTTAACAGAATTTTCTCCTACAGGTCTATTCCATTCTATGCTAAATCTGATTACTTTGTGATCACTGTTCCCTAGCTCACTCCCTATTTCGATGTCATTAATTTGTGTTTCCCTGTTAGTTAACACTAAATATAAAATATTATTTTCCCGCGTTGGTTCCTTAATGTGTTGCGTAAGAAAGCAATCGTCAATTAATTCTAGAAAATCTTCTGCTTCACTATTCCCTGTTTTGTTCACCCAGTTTATTCCACTAAAATTAAAGTCACCCATGACATAAATACTGTTAGATCTAGATGCTCTAGATATTTCATTCCATAGATGCTATGCTTCCATTCTGTCTAAATTTGGTGGCCTATATATAACTAATATTATAATATTATTTGCTTTTTCGTTTAATTCTATCCAAATAGTTTCTGTGTGTGGCTCAGTTTTGATTTCCTCTTTGAGACTACATTTCAAATTGTCCCTAACATATATGGCTACTCCCCCTCCTCGTCTAATATATCTATCTGTGTAAAATAGTTTAAATCCATTTATCTGATATTCAGCTAATAGTTCTCTATTTTCTACGTTCATCCACGTTTCGGTAAGAGCAATAATATCTATTTTTTCTGTGCAGACAAGAGCATTTAATTCATTAATTTTATTTCTTAGACTTCTACTGTTAGTGTAATATATCCTAAGTGAATTGTTATTTTGAGGCCCTTCTCTTTCTCTGATCATTTTGCCAATTCTTTTCTCCCACGAACACATACTTTTATTACCTCCTTCCTCCAAATCAATGCCCATACCTCTATCTACTAACAGTTTAAACCCAAAAGGTTGTTATTTTATCATAGCAATATGGAAGTTGTAGTGAAGGACCTGGTGACTCTAGTGGGAGCCCTGAGGACAGAGTTGGACTCTCTGCGGGAGGAGGTGCGTCAGCTTAAAAAACAACGAGAAGTAACGAAGGAGGAGACCAGCAGTAAAGGGACCTCGTCTTGGAGAGTTGCGAAAGACAGGGGCCTTAAGAAGACTTTGATAAAGCCGCCTTCAAACGCCATAGCAACTTCAAATTCATTTGACGTTTTGGAGGACGAGTGCTGTGGAGAGACTGTGGATCGCGCAAAAGGGAAAGCAACGAAGAGAAAGGAAGCGCAGGCCCCTCAGAAAGTAAAGGAAGTACCTAAGCAAACATTAGTTGTGGGAGATTCCCAGATAAGGTATTTGGATAGAACGTTTTGTGCTAGAGATAGGGGGAACAGGTTAAGGGTTTGCTATCCCGGAGCTGGCATTGGTGATATTATAAACAACATGAATGATATTATGGCTGGTAATGGGAACAATCCCATTATTTGCATTAGCGTGGGAGGAAATGATGTTGGTCGAGTCAGGAGTGAGGAACTGATTCAGAGGTATAAAACAGCCATAGAGTTAGTTAGGAGCAAGGGAGGAATCCCGATCATATGTGGCATTCTTCCAAGAAAGGGAGTGGGAAATGAATGGATATCGAGGGCACTTGGTGTCAATTGCCGGCTGGAAAGATATTGCAAATCAAATGCAATATCTTTCATAGACAACTGGGAACACTTCTATGGAAGAAATGAAATGTATGCTCGTGATGGGGTGCATCTATCGAGAGCTGGGGTTGTTGCTGTTGCGAACTCGCTAGAAGAAGTGGTTAGAGGTGTTTGTTTGGGTTTAAACTGTTAGTAGATAGAGGTATGGGAATTGATTTGGAGGAAGGAGGTAATAAAAGTATGTGTTTGTGGGAGAAAGGAATTGGCAAAACGATCAGGGAAAGAGAAGGTCCGCAAAATAACAATTCACTTAGGGTATATTACACTAACAGTAGAAGTCTAAGAAATAAAATTAACGAATTAAATGCTCTTGTCTGCACAGAAAAAATAGATATTATTGCACTTACCGAAACGTGGATGAATGTAGAAAATAGAGAACTATTAGCTGAATATCAAATATATGGATTTAAACTATTTCACACAGATAGATATATTAGACGAGGAGGTGGAGTAGCCATATATGTTAGGGACAATTTGAAATGTAGTCTCAAAGAGGGAATCAAAACAGAGCCACACTCAGAAACTATTTGGATTGAATTAAACGAAAAAGCTAATAATATTATAATAGGAGTAATATATAGGCCACCAAATTTAGACAGAATGGAAGCAAAGCATCTATGGGATGAAATATCTAGAGCATCTAGATCTAACAGTATTTATGTCATGGGTGACTTTAATTTTAGCGGAATAAACTGGTTGAACAAAACAGGGAATAGTGAAGCAGAAGATTTTCTAGAATTAATTGACGATTGCTTTCTTACGCAACACATTAAGGAACCAACACGGGAAAATAATATTTTAGATTTAGTGTTAACTAACAGGGAAACGCAAATTAATGACATCGAAATAGGGAGTGAGCTAGGGAGCAGTGATCACAAAGAAATCAGATTTAGCATAGAATGGAATAGACCAGTAGGAGAAAATTCTGTTAAAGTGCCAGATTTTCGAAAAGCTGATTTTAATAGCCTAAGAAATTTTTTGGGTCAAATTGATTGGAAAGGCTTGGGTATGGGGTGTGGGCCGGTCTTGGAGCGAGACATGAACCCAGCGATAGGTGACTTAAATGGGGATTTCGATGTGGATTCAATATATAACTTATTTAAGAATATTCTAAACAAAGCACAGGAACGTAGTATACCATACAAATTGAATAGATCGTATACTAATGACCCAAAGTGGATAACAAGGAATTTGAAGAACCTTATAGGTAAAAAGAGAGCTTGGTACAAAAGGATTAAAAATGGGGAGGTCACTTTAGAACAGGAATTCGTACAACTGGTTAGAAATGTTAAAAAAGAGATAAGGAAAGCAAAAAGAAACTATGAAGTTCGCATAGCAGGGCAAGCAAAGAAAAATCCTAAAGGGTTTTTTCAGTTATATCGTACTAAGACTAGGGAAAGGATAGGTCCATTAAAAACTGAGACAGGTCAAATAACAGATAGTGATGAAGAGATGAGTAGTATTTTTAATAAATATTTTGTATCTGTATTTACTAAAGAAGAACTTAACAATATGCCTTCAGCCGAACAAGTCTATGTGGGTGGGGACGAGGACAGGTTGACGAGTTTAGCAGTTACCAGGGAGGATGTTCTTAAACAAATAGTAAAACTCAAACCAAACAAATCCCCAGGGCCGGATGAAGTGTTTGCTAGGGTGCTTAAAGAATGCAAAGAGGAGCTTTGTGACCCACTGTCAACCATATTTAATAAATCAATAGAGTCAGGCAGAGTGCCAGAGTTTTGGAAAGTTGCTAATGTGATACCAGTTTTTAAGAAAGGAGATAGATCACTTGCGTCTAACTATCGACCAATTAGCCTAACGTCTATTGTGGGAAAGTTACTCGAATCTATAATAGCAAATAAAATTCGTCTTCATCTTGAAAAACATAAATTAATAATTGAGTCGCAACATGGTTTTATAAATGGCCGTTCATGTTTAACAAATTTGTTATCTTTTTATTCTAGCATTGTTGAGGCAGTTGATAGTGGTAAGGATTGCGATGTTGTATACCTTGACTTTAGCAAAGCTTTTGATACAGTGCCACATGAAAGACTGATTAAAAAAATAGAGTCTCATGGTATTGGGGGTGCTATATTAAGCTGGATTAGGGCATGGCTATACCAAAGGAAACAGAGAGTTAGTATAAATGGAATCAAGTCAGAGTGGGAAAATGTTGTAAGTGGAGTGCCTCAAGGCTCTGTCCTGGGACCTCTGTTGTTTATAATATATATAAATGATTTAGATTCAGGTTTGAGTAGCAACATTTGCAAATTTGCCGATGATACGAAAATCGGTAGGGAAATTAATTCGGAGGAGGACTCACTATCACTTCAAGTTGATCTAGATAGGGTTTTGAAATGGTCAAAGGATTGGCAGATGCAGTTTAATGCTGATAAATGTAAAGTTCTGAGGTTAGGTAATGATGATAGAGTTACAAGATACGAGCTAGATGGTGTTGTGATTGCGAAGTCGGATTGCGAAAGGGATCTGGGAGTTATGATTAGTAAGAATTTAAAACAAAAGGATCAATGCATAAATGTTCGTAATAAGGCAAATCGGACACTTGGATTTATTAATCGCAGCGTTAGTAACAAGACACCTGGTGTGGTTCTCAAGCTATATCTTGCTCTAGTTAGGCCCCATTTAGATTATGCAGTTCAGTTTTGGTCGCCATATTATAGAATGGATATAAATTCACTTGAACGTGTCCAGCGTAGGATGACTAAGTTAATTCCCCTAATTAGAAATCTTTCATATGAAGAAAGATTAACAAAGCTTAAGTTGCATTCACTGGAAAGGCGAAGAGTTAGGGGTGACATGATAGAGGTTTACAAGTGGATGAATGGACATAACCGGGGGGATATTAATAGGGTATTAAAAGTATCAACACAGGACAGAACACGAAACAATGGATATAAATTGGATAAGTTTAGATTTAGGAAAGACTTGGGTAAATACTGGTTCAGTAACAGGGTTGTTGATTTGTGGAACCAATTACCGCGTAACATTGTGGAGGTGGGGTCCCTCGATTGTTTCAAGCACGGGTTGGACAAGTATATGAGTGGGATTGGGTGGTTATAGAATAGGAGCTGCCTCGTATGGGCCAATAGGCCTTCTGCAGTTACCTTTGTTCTTATGTTCTTATGTTCAAACAAACACCTCTAACCACTGGTTCCAACGAGTTCGCAACAGCAACAACCCCAGCCCTTGATAGATGCACCCCATCACGAGCATACATTTCATTTCTTCCATAGAAGCGTTCCCAGTTGTCTATGAAAGATATTGCATTTGATTTGCAATATCTTTCCAGCCGGCAATTGACACCAAGTGCCCTCGACATCCATTCATTTCCCACTCCCTTTCTTGGAAGAATGCCACATATGATCGGGATTCCCCCCTTGCTCCTAACTAATTCTATGGCTGTCCTAAATCTAGTATTAAAATCTATTAAAAATTTTATTATTAAATCTATTAAAAGTATCAACACAAGAGAGAACACGAAACAATGGGTATAAATTGGATAAGTTTAGATTTAGGAAAGACTTGGGTAAATACTGGTTCAGTAACAGGGTTGTTGATTTGTGGAACCAATTACCGTGTAACATGTTGGAGATGGGGTCCCTGGATTGTTTCAAGCGCGGGTTGGACAAGTATAAAAGTGGGATTGGGTGGTTATAAATAGGAGCTGCCTCGTATGGGCCAATAGGCCTTCTGCAGTTGCCTTTGTTCCTATGTTCTTAAAGTGACCTCCCCATTATTAGTCCTTTTGTACCAAGCTCTCTTTTTACCTATAAGGTTCTTCAAATTCTTTGTTATCCACTTTGGGTCATTAGTATTCGATCTATTCAATTTGTATGGTATACTATTTAGGAAAGATTTAGGAAAGATTTGGGTAAATACTGGTTCAGTAACAGGGTTGTTGATTTGTGGAACCAATTGCCGCGTAACATTGTGGAGGTGGGGTCCCTCGATTGTTTCAAGCACGGGTTGGACAAGTATATGAGTGGGATTGGGTGGTTATAGAATAGGAGCTGCCTCGTATTAGGGGTGTGGGCCGGTCTTGGAGCGAGACATGAACCCAGCGATAGGTGACTTAAATGGGGATTTCGATGTGGATTCAATATATAACTTATTTAAGAATATTCTAAACAAAGCACAGGAACGTAGTATACCATACAAATTGAATAGATCGTATACTAATGACCCAAAGTGGATAACAAAGAATTTGAAGAACCTTATAGGTAAAAAGAGAGCTTGGTACAAAAGGATTAAAAATGGGGAGGTCACTTTAGAACAGGAATTAGTACAACTGGTTAGAAATGTTAAAAAGGAGATAAGGAAAGCAAAAAGAAACTATGAAGTTCGCATAGCAGGGCAAGCAAAGACAAATCCTAAAGGGTTTTTTCAGTTATATCGTACTAAGACTAGGGAAAGGATAGGTCCATTAAAAACTGAGACAGGTCAAATAACAGATAGTGATGAAGAGATGAGTAGTATTTTTAATAAATATTTTGTATCTGTATTTACTAAAGAGGAACTTAACAATATGCCTTCAGAGGGCGTTATCATTGTTTGGCCGAAAAAATTCGGCCAAACACGAAAAATTTATAAAAATACTACAACGTTCTGGCAACACCGTGGTGCAAACCGTTTAATGTTATGATAATAAATAACGTAATTACAGCAAATTTTCCAGCCGCAATTGCCCGAAATCTGGTCCTCGCGGCTCGGGTGCGCCGTAGGGTGATGCGTCATACGTTGTAAGCGTCTAGTATTTCGCAATAGAGTGGAGAATATCTTGTTATGCATATACAAATTATAAACACACTCGCTGGCAACTGTCTTCTGTGAGAGGGAGGGGCTATAATCCGATTTACTGGCTTAGTCACCCTCTCAGTGTCTGTGCCGGCGGTCGCATGCCTGACGCGCTCGCACAGATCGTATTTTCTTGCATATACTGCACAATGGATATAGTATCGGACAAGAAGAAAGCTCTAAAGGCAAGAGCTCTACGCGTTAGCCAAGTAAAGAAGGAGCGTAAAGCCACACTGAGGCAAAACAAGAGTTCCCTTGAGTGAAGAGAGAGGGCAGCCTCCCGCCCCCACAACACACTACCTCGCCTCACACCCAGGCACCCACACCTCCTGTGGCACCTGCCACACCTCTGTGGCACCTGCCACACCTCCTGCTGCACATGCCACACCACCTGCGGCACCTGCCACACCACCTGCGGCACCTGCCACTCAAGATCTTAGACCTGCAACTCAAGACGTTCTCCCTCTTGATGTTGCAAGATGTTGCATATTTCAGACCAATTATATTAGGTTAGTATGTATTATGTTTTATATCTTGATACTATATCATAAATAATTGTAAATATAAAGCTGCTGTCTTTTTTTTAATTTTTTTTATTTTTTTTTTTTAATTTTTTTTTTTTAATAATTTTTTTTTTTTTTTTTTTATCAGGCAATCTTCATGGAACTTACACACCTTACTGAAGGAATGCCAATCTACAAGGGTGGTAATTTTGATTGAAATTGGTAGTTCATCAACCTCAGCCAAAGGTGGCTGAACTTTGACCTTCATTTTTTACAGGTAACTAATTTGCAACTATATGGTTGAATAACTTTTTTATTTATTATTCAATTTACATGGAACTTGCACATTATATGTAGAGTCTGTGCCTCTAAAAACTCAAGTTATATATTTCCCCTAAGATCATTTATTGATTTTATATATATTTATAAACATCATTTTGTTGCATAATTTTTTGGGTGAACTTTGAAAATTTGTATTATTGCACTAAATAGGTTTGGGATAATAATGCCACTAGACAACCTTTATTATATAGTATTGTGATAGCTGAGTATCATAGAAATAATATCAGTTGATATTTGTATTTGTTATATCAACTTTAAAACATGTAAAAAAAATGGTTAAAAAAAGTTTTTTTTTTTTTTCTCCCTCTCTATTTAGGCTGCGATGCTGAAACTTGGACCACTTGCAGCCCTCTTCACGTGTAACACGTCAATAAATTTTCATTGCACTAGAACAACTTTTATGAACCCTAACTATCGCCCCCTTCAGCCGAACAAGTCTATGTGGGTGGGGACGAGGACAGGTTGACGAGTTTAGCAGTTACCAGGGAGGATGTTCTTAAACAAATAGTAAAACTCAAACCAAACAAATCCCCAGGGCCGGATGAAGTGTTTGCTAGGGTGCTTAAAGAATGCAAAGAGGAGCTTTGTGACCCACTGTCAACCATATTTAATAAATCAATAGAGTCAGGCAGAGTGCCAGAGTTTTGGAAAGTTGCTAATGTGATACCAGTTTTTAAGAAAGGAGATAGATCACTTGCGTCTAACTATCGACCAATTAGCCTAACGTCTATTGTGGGAAAGTTACTCGAATCTATAATAGCAAATAAAATTCGTCTTCATCTTGAAAAACATAAATTAATAATTGAGTCGCAACATGGTTTTATAAATGGCCGTTCATGTTTAACAAATTTGTTATCTTTTTATTCTAGCATTGTTGAGGCAGTTGATAGTGGTAAGGATTGCGATGTTGTATACCTTGACTTTAGCAAAGCTTTTGATACAGTGCCACATGAAAGACTGATTAAAAAAATAGAGTCTCATGGTATTGGGGGTGCTATATTAAGCTGGATTAGGGCATGGCTATACCAAAGGAAACAGAGAGTTAGTATAAATGGAATCAAGTCAGAGTGGGAAAATGTTGTAAGTGGAGTGCCTCAAGGCTCTGTCCTGGGACCTCTGTTGTTTATAATATATATAAATGATTTAGATTCAGGTTTGAGTAGCAACATTTGCAAATTTGCCGATGATACGAAAATCGGTAGGGAAATTAATTCGGAGGAGGACTCACTATCACTTCAAGTTGATCTAGATAGGGTTTTGAAATGGTCAAAGGATTGGCAGATGCAGTTTAATGCTGATAAATGTAAAGTTCTGAGGTTAGGTAATGATGATAGAGTTACAAGATACGAGCTAGATGGTGTTGTGATTGCGAAGTCGGATTGCGAAAGGGATCTGGGAGTTATGATTAGTAAGAATTTAAAACAAAAGGATCAATGCATAAATGTTCGTAATAAGGCAAATCGGACACTTGGATTTATTAATCGCAGCGTTAGTAACAAGACACCTGGTGTGGTTCTCAAGCTATATCTTGCTCTAGTTAGGCCCCATTTAGATTATGCAGTTCAGTTTTGGTCGCCATATTATAGAATGGATATAAATTCACTTGAACGTGTCCAGCGTAGGATGACTAAGTTAATTCCCCAAATTAGAAATCTTTCATATGAAGAAAGATTAACAAAGCTTAAGTTGCATTCACTGGAAAGGCGAAGAGTTAGGGGTGACATGATAGAGGTTTACAAGTGGATGAATGGACATAACCGGGGGGATATTAATAGGGTATTAAAAGTATCAACACAGGACAGAACACGAAACAATGGATATAAATTGGATAAGTTTAGATTTAGGAAAGACTTGGGTAAATACTGGTTCAGTAACAGGGTTGTTGATTTGTGGAACCAATTGCCGCGTAACATTGTGGAGGTGGGGTCCCTCGATTGTTTCAAGCACGGGTTGGACAAGTATATGAGTGGGATTGGGTGGTTATAGAATAGGAGCTGCCTCGTATGGGCCAATAGGCCTTCTGCAGTTACCTTTGTTCTTATGTTCTTCTTATGTTCGTATGGGCCAATAGGCCTTCTGCAGTTACCTTTGTTCTTATGTTCTTATGTTCTTACTACGTTCCTGTGCTTTGTTTAGAATATTCTTAAATAAGTTATATATTGAATCCACATCGAAATCCCCATATACGTCACCTATCACTGGGTTCATGATTCGCTCCAAGACCGGCCCCCACCCCATACCCAAGACTTTCCAATCAATTTTTTAATCAATATGGGATTTTTTAATCGAAGCGTTAGTAACAAGACACCTGGTGTGGTTCTTAAGCTATATCTTACTCTGGTTAGGCCCCATTTAGATTATGCAGTTCAGTTTTGGTCGCCGTATTATAGAATGGATATAAATTCACTTGAACACGAAACAATGGGTATAAATTGGATAAGTTTAGATTTAGGAAAGACTTGGGTAAATACTGGTTCAGTAACAGGGTTGTTGATTTGTGGAACCAATTGCCGCGTAACATTGTGGAGGTGGGGTCCCTCGATTGTTTCAAGCACGGGTTGGACAAGTATATGAGTGGGATTGGGTGGTTATAGAATAGGAGCTGCCTCGTATGGGCCAATAGGCCTTCTGCAGTTGCCTTTGTTCTTATGTTCTTATGTTCTTATGAACGTGTCCAACGTAGAATGACTAAGTTAGTTCCCCAAATAAGAAATCTTTCATATGAAGAAAGATTAACAAAGCTTAAGTTGCATTCACTGGAAAGGCGAAGAGTTAGGGGTGACATGATAGAGGTTTACAAGTGGGTGAATGGACATAACAAAGGGGATATTAATAGGGTATTAAAAATATCAACACAAGACAGAACACGAAACAATGGGTATAAATTGGATAAGTTTAGATTTAGGAAAGACTTGGGTAAATACTGGTTCAGTAACAGGGTTGTTGATTTGTGGAACCAATTACCGCGTAACGTGGTGGAGGTGGGGTCCCTCGATTGTTTCAAGCGCGGGTTGGACGTGTATATGAGTGGGATTGGGTGGTTATAAATAGGAGCTGCCTCGTATGGGCCAACAGGCCTTCTGCAGTTGCCTTTGTTCTTATGTTCTTAAATAACGGATAATGACAAGGAGATGAGTAGTATTTTTAACAAATATTTTATATCTGTATTTACTAAAGAAGAGCTTAACAATATGCCTTCAGCCGAACAAGTCTATGTGGGTGTGGACGAGGACCGGTTGACGAGTTTAACAGTTACCAGGGAGGATGTAATTAAACAATTAGAAAATCTAAAACCAAACAAATCCCCAGGGCCGGATGAAGTGTTTGCCAGGGTGCTTAAAGAATGCAAGGAGGAGCTTTCCGAGCCACTGTCTACCATATTTATATTTAATAAATCAATAGAGTCAGGCAGAGTGCCAGAGTCATGGAAGGTAGCTAATGTGGTACCAAGTTTTAAGAAAGGAGATAGATCACTTGCGTCAAACTATCGGCCAATTAGCCTAACGTCTATTGTGGGAAAGTTACTTGAATCAATAATTGCAAATACAATTCGTCTCCATCTTGAAAAACATAAATTAATAAATGAGTCGCAACATGGTTTTACAAATGGCTGTTCATGTTTAACAAATTTGCTAACTTTTTATTCCAGCATAGTTGAGGCAGTTGATAGTGGTAAGGATTGTGATGTTGTGTCTTTTGACTTTAGCAAAGCTTTTGATTCAGTGCCACATGAAACACTAATTAAAAAAATAGAAGCTCATGGTATTGGGGGTGCTATATTAACTTGGATTAGGGCATGGCTATTCCAAAGGAAACAGAGAGTTAGTATAAATAGGGTTAAGTCAGAGTGGGATAATGTTGTTAGTGGAGTACCTCAGGGCTCTGTCCTGGGACCTCTGTTGTTTATAATATATATAAATGATTTAGACTCAGGTTTGAGTAGCAACATTTGCAAATTTGCCGATGATACGAAAATCGGTAAGGAAATTAATTCGGAGGAGGACTCACTATCACGTCAAGTTGATCTAGATAGGGTTTTGAAATGGTCAAAGGATTGGCAAATGCAGTTTAATGATGATAAATGTAAAGTACTGAGGCTAGCTAATGATGATAGAGTTACAAGATACGAGCTAGATGGTGTTGAGATTGCGAAGTCGGATTGCGAAAGGGATCTTGGAGTTATGATTAGAACATAAGAACAAAGGCAACTGCAGAAGGCCTATTGGCCCATACGAGGCAGCTCCTATTTATAACCACCCAATCCCACTCATATACATGTCCAACCCATGCTTGAAACAATCGAGGGACCCCACCTCCACAATGTTACGCGGCAATTGGTTCCACAAATCAACAACCCTGTTACTGAACCAGTATTTACCCAAGTCTTTCCTAAATCTAAACTTATCCAATTTATACCCATTGTTTCGTGTTCTGTCTTGCGTTGATACTTTCAACACCCCACCAACATCCCCTTTGTTATGTCCATTCACCCACTTGTAAACCTCTATCATGTCACCCCTAACTCTTCGCCTTTTCAGTGAATGCAACTTAAGCTTTGTTAATCTTTCTTCATATGAAAGATTTCTAATTTGGGGAATTAACTTAGTCATCCTACGCTGGACACGTTCAAGTGAATTTATATCCATTCTATAATATGGCGACCAAAACTGAACTGCATAATCTAAATGGGGCCTAACTAGAGCAAGATATAGCTTGAGAACCACACCAGGTGTCTTGTTACTAACGATGCGATTAATAAATCCAAGTGTCCGATTTGCCTTATTACGAACATTTATGCATTGATCCTTTTGTTTTAAATTCTTACTAATCATAACTTCCAGATCCCTTTCGCAATCCGACTTCGCAATCTCAACACCATCTAGCTCGTATCTTGTAACCCTATCATCATTACCTAACCTCAGAACTTTACATTTATCTGCATTTAACTGCATCTGCCAATCCTTCGACCATTTCAAAACCCTATCTAGATCAACTTGAAGTGATAGTGAGTCCTCCTCCGAATTAATTTCCTTACCGATTTTCGTATCATCGGCAAATTTGCAAATGTTGGCTACTTAAACCTGAATCTAAATCATTTATATATATATTATAAACAACAGAGGTCCCAGGACAGAGCCCTGAGGCACCCCACTTACAACATTTTCCCACTCTGACTTGACTCTATTTATACTAACTCTCTGTTTCCTTCGGTATAGTCATGCCCTAATCCAGCTTAATATAGCACCCCCATTCATTTCCCACTCCCTTTCTTGGAAGAATGCCACATATGATCGGGGTTCCTCCCTTGCTCCTAACTAATTCAATGGCTGTCCTGAATCTCTGTATTAGTTCCTCACTCCTAACTCGTCCAACATCATTACCCCCTGCACTAATTCAAATAATGGGTTTGTTTCCATTTCCTGTCATAATATCATTCATGTTTCCAACAATATCACCAATTCCAGCTCCCGGGTAGCAAACCCTTAATCTGTTCCCCCTATCTCTGGCACAAAACGTTCTGTCTAAATACCTCACCTTGGTTTCTCCCACAACCAAAATTCGCTTCGATTCTCCCTTTTCCTTTCGAGCAGTTTGAGGGACCTGCGCTTCAATGCTCCTCGTTACTTTGAATTTGCCACCTCGTTGAACAACAGGTTCAACACAGCACTCGTCCTCTAATACGTCAAATGCGTTAAAAGTCCTTAGGTGTAAGCTATTAGTTGTCGGTTTTGCCAAGGTCTTCTTAAGACCCCTGTCTTTCACAACTTACCAAGACGAGGACTTCTTAATACTGGTCTCGTCAGTCCTTCTTAATGAGGTCCCGTCAACACTGGCCTCCTCCTTCGTTTCCTCCCGAAGTCGTAGCCGTCGTACCTCCTCCCGCAGGGAATCCATCTCTGCTCTCAGAGCTCCAACCAGACTAACCAAATCTTTTACTAATCCTTCCATTATTGCTATAATAATGATTGCAATAATAATATATATAATATATATTGCAATTCTATTATTGCAATAATAATATATATAAATTATTTAGATTCAGGTTTGAGTAGCAACATTTGCAAATTTGCCGATGATACGAAAATCGGTAAGGAAATTAATTCGGAGGAGGGCTCACTATCACTTCAAGTTGATCTAGATAGGGTTTTGAAATGGTCAAAGGATTGGCAGATGCAGTTTAATGCTGATAAATGTAAAGTTCTGAGGTTAGGTAATGATGATAGAGTTACAAGATACGAGCTAGATGGTGTTGAGATTGCGAAGTCGGATTGCGAGAGGGATCTGGGAGTTATGATTAGTAAGAATTTAAAACAAAAGGATCAATGCATAAATGTTCATAATAAGGCAAATCGGACACTTGGATTTATTAATCGCAGCGTTAGTAACAAGACACCTGGTGTGGTTCTTAAGCTATATCTTACTCTGGTTTGACCCCATTTAGATTATGCAGTTCAGTTTTGGTCGCCGTATTATAGAATGGATATAAATTCACTTGAACGTGTCCAACGTAGAATGACTAAGTTAGTTCCCCAAATAAGAAATCTTTCATATGAAGAAAGATTAACAAAGCTTAAGTTGCATTCACTGGAAAGGCGAAGAGTTAGGGGTGACATGATAGAGGTTTATGAATGGACATAACAGGGGGGATATTAATAGGGTATTAAAAATATCAACACAAGACAGAACACGAAACAATGGGTATAAATTGGATAAGTTTAGATTTCGGAATGACTTGGGTAAATACTGGTTCAGTAACAGGGTTGTTGATTTGTGGAACCAATTGCAGCGTAACGTGGTGGAGGTGGGGTCCCTCGATTGTTTCAAGCGCGAGTTGGACAAGTATATGAGTGGGATTGGGTGGTTATAGATAGGAGCTGTCTCGTATGGGCCAATGGGCCTTCTGCAGTTACCTTTGTTCTTATGTTATGACAATATGGTATGCATTAGGAATCGTTGATAGTGTGACGTGAACTGCTGAAGAGGTATGAGAGGTGAGGTGTATGAACACTGTATAAAGAGACAGTTAATCAAGCTAGTACTCAGTATTCGGGAGACAGTTCACTACACAACTCCACCAGCTTTTGTTTGACACACAGAATGGATATGGACATATATGGCTTCAGGAGAAAGGAACGTAAGGAGTTTTCTCGCCGACATTACCACCCATATCGGCGGCACATCTCCTCTGACCATTTATTTTCTAGTGGTTTTGATGAAAAATCCTTCACACCAAATGATGGTTTCTCTAAAGAAGTAGGGGAAGACTTAATTCTCCAGAGCGTCGGAAAGGACTTGACTCCTCAGAGCGTCGTAGCAAAGGACTTTACTCTCCAGTGTGATAGAGTGGAAGAGTTAACTCTCCGGAGCGTTGTTGCCAAGGACTTATATCTCAGTGATTCAGACGATGAAAGCACTGCCCCCATTGATGAAGTGGAAGACTTAAGTCGCGAGAATGTCGTTGTAGAAAACTCAACGGCACAGAAGTGTGTCGTAGCAAAGGACTTAACTAAACAGAATGTCCAAGAGTTCTCATCTCTCCAGAGTGTCGTAGAAGACGACATTCTGAAGAGTGTTTTAGACGAGGATTTATATCTCAGTAATTCAGATGATGAAGATGAATTGAAGGACTTCAGTGCTCAGAATTATGTAACAGAAGACTCGACTCTTCAGTGTGATGTAGCACAAGACTCAAATCTCCAGAGCGTCATATCCAAGGACAACATTCGTACCAGCGTTATAGAGGAGGATTTATATATGAGTGATGAAGATGAATTGATTAGCTTCAGTAACCAGAATTTTGTAGCAGAAGATTCGACTTTTGAGAGTGTTTTAACACAAGATTCAAATCTCCAGAAAGTCGTAGGGAAGTACGTCATTTCTACAAGTGTTTTACAAGATGATTTATATACAAGTGATTCAGATGATGAAAGAAGTGCTCTCACTGATGAAGCGACGGATTTCAGTCACCAGAATCTTGTAGCAAAAGACTTAACTCTTCAGTGTGTCATAGCACAAGACTCAATTCTTCAGAGCGTCGTAGAGAAGAACGTCATTCTCCAAGGTGTTTTAGCCGAGGATTTATATGTCAGTGATTCAGAAGACGAAGTGGAAGAACTTAGTCTCCAGTGTGACAGAGAGGAAGAGTTCAATCTCAGTACTGTAGCAAAGGATTTATATCTCAGTGATTCTGACGATGAAAGCACTGCAAAAGTTTAATTGGTGCATACTGCCAGCACGTTTCCTTTTAAACATTTCTCATTGAATATAAACAACATATTCTGTATTAACTATTTTCTGGTTTAGGGCTTCTATCCCTCTTACTAGAGCTGTGGGTTATTTTTTTTAATAAACATATTTTGTAAACCCTTTTCTAATTAACCTAAAAAGCATTTAACATCAAACACAAGTGTCAACTGAAATCATGTCTATTACTCTCAGCTATCAAAATAGCATATAATAAAAATAAAAAAAAGTAGTTTTATCCAAAAAAAATTAGTTAAACAAAAAAATGGATTTTTTTTTCTTATTTGATTATCGGACGGTTTGAATGAAACTTATACACCTTACTGCACGTAAGCGTATCTGTATGGGTGCCAATTTTGGAGGTAATTGAACATTACCACAAATAAGAACAAAGGCAACTGCAGAAGGCCCATTGGCCCATACGAGGCAGCTCCTGTTTATAACCACCCAACCCCACTCATATGTATGTCCAACCAATGCTTGAAACAATCGAGGGACCCCACCTCCACAATGTTACGCGGCAATTGGTTCCACAAATCACCAACCCTGTTACTGAACCAGTATTTACCCAAGTCTTTCCTAAATCTAAACTTATCCCATTTTTACCCATTGTTTCGTGTTCTGTCTTGTGTTGATACTTTTAATACCCCATTAATATCATCTTTGTTATGTCCTTTCACCCACTTGTAAACCTCTATCATGTCACCCTTAACTCTTCGCCTTTCCAGTGAATGCAACTTAAGCTTTGTTAATCTTTCTTCATATGAAAGATTTATAATATGGGGAATTAACTTAGTCATCCTACGCTGGACACGTTCAAGTTAATTTATATCCATTCTATAATATGGCGACCAAAACTGAACTGCATAATCTAAATGGGGCCTAACTAGAGCAAGATATAGCTTGAGAACCACACCAGGTGTCTTGTTACTAACGCTGCGATTAATAAATCCAAGTGTCCGATTTGCCTTATTACGAACATTTATGCATTGATCCTTTTGTTTTTAATTCTTACTAATCATAACTCCCAGATCCCTCTGAATCTAAATCATTTATATATATTATAAACAACAGAGGTCCCAGGACTGAGCCCTGAGGCACCCCACTTACAACATTTTCCCACTCTGACTTGACTCTATTTATACTAACTCTCTGTTTCCTTCGGTATAGTCATGCCCTAATCCAGCTTAATATAGCACCCCCAATACCTTGAGACTCTATCTTTTTAATCAGTCTTTCATGAGGCACTGTATCAAAAGCTTTGCTAAAGTCAAGGTACACAACATCACAATCCTTACCACTATCAACTGCCTCAACTATGCTGGAATAAAAAGTTAGCAAATTTGTTAAACATGAACGGCCATTTGTAAAACCATGTTGCGACTCATTTATTAATTTATGTTTTTGAAGATGGAGACGAATTGTATTTGCAATTATTGATTCAAGTAACTTTCCCACAATAGACGTTAGGCTAATTGGCCGATAGTTTGACACAAGTGATCTATCTCCTTTCTTAAAAATTGGTACCACATTAGCTACCTTCCATGACTCTGGCACTCTGCCTGACTCTATTGATTTATTAAATATGGTAGACAGTGGCTCGGAAAGCTCCTCTTTGCATTCTTTAAGCACCCTGGCAAACACTTCATCCGGCCCTGGGGATTTGTTTGGTTTTTGTTTTTCTAGTTGTTTTTTTCTAGTTGTCTGACCAGTCGGTCAGGTGAAGTCACAGTGAGAGGTTGTGTTAACCGGAGCTCCTGAGTGTTGTTATATTATCATTGCAATATGGAAGTTGTAGTTAAGGACCTGGTGACTCTAGTGGGAGCCCTGAGGACAGAGTTGGACTTTCTGCGGGAGGAGGTGCGTCAGCTGAAAGAACAACGAGAAGTAACGAAGGAGGAGACCAGCAGTAAAGGGACCTCGTCTTGGAGAGTTGTGACAGACAGGGGCCTTAAGAAGACTTTGATAAAGCCGCCTTCAAACGCCATAGCAACTTCTAATTCATTTGACGTTTTGGAGGACGAGTGCTGTGGAGAGACTGTGGATCGCGCAAAAGGGAAAGCAACGAAGAGAAAGGAAGCGCAGGCCCCTCAGAAAGTAAAGGAAGTACCTAAGCAAACATTAGTTGTGGGAGATTCCCAGATAAGGTATTTGGATAGAACGTTTTGTGCTAGAGATAGGGGGAACAGGTTAAGGGTTTGCTATCCCGGAGCTGGCATTGGTGATATTATAAACAACATGAATGATATTATGGCTGGTAATGGGAACAATCCCATTATTTGCATTAGCGTGGGAGGAAATGATGTTGGTCGAGTTAGGAGTGAGGAACTGATTCAGAGGTATAAAACAGCCATAGAGTTAGTTAGGAGCAAGGGAGGAATCCCGATCATATGTGGCATTCTTCCAAGAAAGGGAGTGGGAAATGAATGGATATCGAGGGCACTTGGTGTCAATTGCCGGCTGGAAAGATATTGCAAATCAAATGCAATATCTTTCATAGACAACTGGGAACACTTCTATGGAAGAAATGAAATGTATGCTCGTGATGGGGTGCATCTATCGAGAGCTGGGGTTGTTGCTGTTGCGAACTCGTTAGAAGAAGTGGTTAGAGGTGTTTGTTTGGGTTTAAACTGTTAGTAGATAGAGGTATGGGAATTGATTTGGAGGAAGGAGGTAATAAAAGTATGTGTTTGTGGGAGAAAGGAATTGGCAAAACGATCAGGGAAAGAGAAGGTCCGCAAAATAACAATACACTTAGGGTATATTACACTAACAGTAGAAGTCTAAGAAATAAAATTAACGAATTAAATGCTTTCTGTCTGCACAGACAAAATAGATATTATTGCACTTACCGAAACGTGGATGAATGTAGAAAATAGAGAACTATTAGCTGAATATCAAATATATGGATTTAAACTATTTCACACAGATAGATATATTAGACGAGGAGGTGGAGTAGCCATATATGTTAGGGACAATTTGAAATTGAGGGAGGGAATCAAAACAGAGCCACACACAGAAACTATTTGGATTGAATTAAACGAAAAAGCTAATAATATTATAATAGGAGTAATATATAGGCCACCAAATTTAGACAGAATGGAAGCAAAGCATCTATGGGATGAAATATCTAGAGCATCTAGATCTAACAGTATTTATGTCATGGGTGACTTTAATTTTAGCGGAATAAACTGGTTGAACAAAACAGGGAATAGTGAAGCAGAAGATTTTCTAGAATTAATTGACGATTGCTTTCTTACGCAACACATTAAGGAACCAACACGGGAAAATAATATTTTAGATTTAGTGTTAACTAACAGGGAAACACAAATTAATGACATCGAAATAGGGAGTGAGCTAGGGAGCAGTGATCACAAAGAAATCAGATTTAGCATAGAATGGAATAGACCAGTAGGAGAAAATTCTGTTAAAGTGCCAGATTTTCGAAAAGCTGATTTTAATAGCCTAAGAATTTTTTTGGGTCAAATTGATTGGAAAGGCTTGGGTATGGGGTGTGGGCCGGTCTTGGAGCGAGACATGAACCCAGCGATAGGTGACTTAAATGGGGATTTCGATGTGGATTCAATATATAACTTATTTAAGAATATTCTAAACAAAGCACAGGAACGTAGTATACCATACAAATTGAATAGATCGTATACTAATGACCCAAAGTGGATAACAAAGAATTTGAAGAACCTTATAGGTAAAAAGAGAGCTTGGTACAAAAGGATTAAAAATGGGGAGGTCACTTTAGAACAGGAATTCGTACAACTGGTTAGAAATGTTAAAAAAGAGATAAGGAAAGCAAAAAGGAACTATGAAGTTCGCATAGCAGGGCAAGCAAAGACAAATCCTAAAGGGTTTTTTCAGTTATATCGTACTAAGACTAGGGAAAGGATAGGTCCATTAAAAACTGAGACAGGTCAAATAACAGATAGTGATGAAGAGATGAGTAGTATTTTTAATAAATATTTTGTATCTGTATTTACTAAAGAGGAACTTAACAATATGCCTTCAGCCGAACAAGTCTATGTGGGTGGGGACGAGGACAGGTTGACGAGTTTAGCAGTTACCAGGGAGGATGTTCTTAAACAAATAGTAAAACTCAAACCAAACAAATCCCCAGGGCCGGATGAAGTGTTTGCTAGGGTGCTTAAAGAATGCAAAGAGGAGCTTTGTGACCCACTGTCAACCATATTTAATAAATCAATAGAGTCAGGAAGAGTGCCAGAGTTTTGGAAAGTTGCTAATGTGATACCAGTTTTTAAGAAAGGAGATAGATCACTTGCGTCTAACTATCGACCAATTAGCCTAACGTCTATTGTGGGAAAGTTACTCGAATCTATAATAGCAAATAAAATTCGTCTTCATCTTGAAAAACATAAATTAATAATTGAGTCGCAACATGGTTTTATAAATGGCCGTTCATGTTTAACAAATTTGTTATCTTTTTATTCTAGCATTGTTGAGGCAGTTGATAGTGGTAAGGATTGCGATGTTGTATACCTTGACTTTAGAAAAGCTTTTGATACAGTGCCACATGAAAGACTGATTAAAAAAATAGAGTCTCATGGTATTGGGGGTGCTATATTAAGCTGGATTAGGGCATGGCTATACCAAAGGAAACAGAGAGTTAGTATAAATGGAATCAAGTCAGAGTGGGAAAATGTTGTAAGTGGAGTGCCTCAAGGCTCTGTCCTGGGACCTCTGTTGTTTATAATATATATAAATGATTTAGATTCAGGTTTGAGTAGCAACATTTGCAAATTTGCCGATGATACGAAAATCGGTAGGGAAATTAATTCGGAGGAGGACTCACTATCACTTCAAGTTGATCTAGATAGGGTTTTGAAATGGTCAAAGGATTGGCAGATGCAGTTTAATGCTGATAAATGTAAAGTTCTGAGGTTAGGTAATGATGATAGAGTTACAAGATACGAGCTAGATGGTGTTGTGATTGCGAAGTCGGATTGCGAAAGGGATCTGGGAGTTATGATTAGTAAGAATTTAAAACAAAAGGATCAATGCATAAATGTTCGTAATAAGGCAAATCGGACACTTGGATTTATTAATCGCAGCGTTAGTAACAAGACACCTGGTGTGGTTCTCAAGCTATATCTTGCTCTAGTTAGGCCCCATTTAGATTATGCAGTTCAGTTTTGGTCGCCATATTATAGAATGGATATAAATTCACTTGAACGTGTCCAGCGTAGGATGACTAAGTTAATTCCCCAAATTAGAAATCTTTCATATGAAGAAAGATTAACAAAGCTTAAGTTGCATTCACTGGAAAGGCGAAGAGTTAGGGGTGACATGATAGAGGTTTACAAGTGGATGAATGGACATAACCGGGGGGATATTAATAGGGTATTAAAAGTATCAACACAGGACAGAACACGAAACAATGGATATAAATTGGATAAGTTTAGATTTAGGAAAGACTTGGGTAAATACTGGTTCAGTAACAGGGTTGTTGATTTGTGGAACCAATTGCCGCGTAACATTGTGGAGGTGGGGTCCCTCGATTGTTTCAAGCACGGGTTGGACAAGTATATGAGTGGGATTGGGTGGTTATAGAATAGGAGCTGCCTCGTATGGGCCAATAGGCCTTCTGCAGTTACCTTTGTTCTTATGTTCTTCTTATGTTCTTATGTACCAAGCTCTCTTTTTACCTATAAGGTTCTTTAAATTATTTGTTATCCACTTTGGGTCATTAGTATTCGACCTATTCAATTTGAATGGTATACTACGTTCCTTTGCTTTGTTTATAATATTCTTAATTAAGTTATATATTAAATCCATATCGAAATCCCCTTTTACGTCACCTATCGCTGGGTTCATGTCTCGCTCTAAAACCGGCCCACACCCCATACCCAAGAGTTTCCAATCTATTTGACCCAAAAAAATTCTTAGGCTATTAAAATCAGCTTTTCGAAAATCTGGCACTTTAACAGAATTTTCTCCTACAGGTCTATTCCATTCTATGCTAAATCTGATTACTTTGTGATCACTGTTCCCTAGCTCACTCCCTATTTCGATGTCATTAATTTGTGTTTCCCTGTTAGTTAACACTAAATATAAAATATTATTTTCCCGCGTTGGTTCCTTAATGTGTTGCGTAAGAAAGCAATCGTCAATTAATTCTAGAAAATCTTCTGCTTCACTATTCCCTGTTTTGTTCACCCAGTTTATTCCACTAAAATTAAAGTCACCCATGACATAAATACTGTTAGATCTAGATGCTCTAGATATTTCATTCCATAGATGATGGACCTGGTGACTCTAGTGGGAGCCCTGAGGACAGAGTTGGACTCTCTGCGGGAGGAGGTGCGTCAGCTTAAAAAACAACGAGAAGTAACGAAGGAGGAGACCAGAAGTAAAGGGACCTCGTCTTGGAGAGTTGCGAAAGACAGGGGCCTTAAGAAGACTTTGATAAAGCCGCCTTCAAACGCCATAGCAACTTCAAATTCATTTGACGTTTTGGAGGACGAGTGCTGTGGAGAGACTGTGGATCGCGCAAAAGGGAAAGCAACGAAGAGAAAGGAAGCGCAGGCCCCTCAGAAAGTAAAGGAAGTACCTAAGCAAACATTAGTTGTGGGAGATTCCCAGATAAGGTATTTGGATAGAACGTTTTGTGCTAGAGATAGGGGGAACAGGTTAAGGGTTTGCTATCCCGGAGCTGGCATTGGTGATATTATAAACAACATGAATGATATTATGGCTGGTAATGGGAACAATCCCATTATTTGCATTAGCGTGGGAGGAAATGATGTTGGTCGAGTCAGGAGTGAGGAACTGATTCAGAGGTATAAAACAGCCATAGAGTTAGTTAGGAGCAAGGGAGGAATCCCGATCATATGTGGCATTCTTCCAAGAAAGGGAGTGGGAAATGAATGGATATCGAGGGCACTTGGTGTCAATTGCCGGCTGGAAAGATATTGCAAATCAAATGCAATATCTTTCATAGACAACTGGGAACACTTCTATGGAAGAAATGAAATGTATGCTCGTGATGGGGTGCATCTATCGAGAGCTGGGGTTGTTGCTGTTGCGAACTCGCTAGAAGAAGTGGTTAGAGGTGTTTGTTTGGGTTTAAACTGTTAGTAGATAGAGGTATGGGAATTGATTTGGAGGAAGGAGGTAATAAAAGTATGTGTTTGTGGGAGAAAGGAATTGGCAAAACGATCAGGGAAAGAGAAGGTCCGCAAAATAACAATTCACTTAGGGTATATTACACTAACAGTAGAAGTCTAAGAAATAAAATTAACGAATTAAATGCTCTTGTCTGCACAGAAAAAATAGATATTATTGCACTTACCGAAACGTGGATGAATGTAGAAAATAGAGAACTATTAGCTGAATATCAAATATATGGATTTAAACTATTTCACACAGATAGATATATTAGACGAGGAGGTGGAGTAGCCATATATGTTAGGGACAATTTGAAATGTAGTCTCAAAGAGGGAATCAAAACTGAGCCACACACAGAAACTATTTGGATTGAATTAAACGAAAAAGCTAATAATATTATAATAGGAGTAATATATAGGCCACCAAATTTAGACAGAATGGAAGCAAAGCATCTATGGGATGAAATATCTAGAGCATCTAGATCTAACAGTATTTATGTCATGGGTGACTTTAATTTTAGCGGAATAAACTGGTTGAACAAAACAGGGAATAGTGAAGCAGAAGATTTTCTAGAATTAATTGACGATTGCTTTCTTACGCAACACATTAAGGAACCAACACGGGAAAATAATATTTTAGATTTAGTGTTAACTAACAGGGAAACACAAATTAATGACATCGAAATAGGGAGTGAGCTAGGGAGCAGTGATCACAAAGAAATCAGATTTAGCATAGAATGGAATAGACCAGTAGGAGAAAATTCTGTTAAAGTGCCAGATTTTCGAAAAGCTGATTTTAATAGCCTAAGAAATTTTTTGGGTCAAATTGATTGGAAAGGCTTGGGTATGGGGTGTGGGCCGGTCTTGGAGCGAGACGTGAACCCAGCGATAGGTGACTTAAATGGGGATTTCGATGTGGATTCAATATATAACTTATTTAAGAATATTCTAAACAAAGCACAGGAACGTAGTATACCATACAAATTGAATAGATCGTATACTAATGACCCAAAGTGGATAACAAAGAATTTGAAGAACCTTATAGGTAAAAAGAGAGCTTGGTACAAAAGGATTAAAAATGGGGAGGTCACTTTAGAACAGGAATTCGTACAACTGGTTAGAAATGTTAAAAAAGAGATAAGAAAAGCAAAAAGAAACTATGAAGTTCGCATAGCAGGGCAAGCAAAGACAAATCCTAAAGGGTTTTTTCAGTTATATCGTACTAAGACTAGGGAAAGGATAGGTCCATTAAAAACTGAGACAGGTCAAATAACAGATAGTGATGAAGAGATGAGTAGTATTTTTAATAAATATTTTGTATCTGTATTTACTAAAGAGGAACTTAACAATATGCCTTCAGCCGAACAAGTCTATGTGGGTGGGGACGAGGACAGGTTGACGAGTTTAGCAGTTACCAGGGAGGATGTTCTTAAACAAATAGTAAAACTCAAACCAAACAAATCCCCAGGGCCGGATGAAGTGTTTGCTAGGGTGCTTAAAGAATGCAAAGAGGAGCTTTGTGACCCACTGTCAACCATATTTAATAAATCAATAGAGTCAGGCAGAGTGCCAGAGTTTTGGAAAGTTGCTAATGTGATACCAGTTTTTAAGAAAGGAGATAGATCACTTGCGTCTAACTATCGACCAATTAGCCTAACGTCTATTGTGGGAAAGTTACTCGAATCTATAATAGCAAATAAAATTCGTCTTCATCTTGAAAAACATAAATTAATAATTGAGTCGCAACATGGTTTTATAAATGGCCGTTCATGTTTAACAAATTTGTTATCTTTTTATTCTAGCATTGTTGAGGCAGTTGATAGTGGTAAGGATTGCGATGTTGTATACCTTGACTTTAGAAAAGCTTTTGATACAGTGCCACATGAAAGACTGATTAAAGAAATAGAGTCTCATGGTATTGGGGGTGCTATATTAAGCTGGATTAGGGCATGGCTATACCAAAGGAAACAGAGAGTTAGTATAAATGGAATCAAGTCAGAGTGGGAAAATGTTGTAAGTGGAGTGCCTCAAGGCTCTGTCCTGGGACCTCTGTTGTTTATAATATATATAAATGATTTAGATTCAGGTTTGAGTAGCAACATTTGCAAATTTGCCGATGATACGAAAATCGGTAGGGAAATTAATTCGGAGGAGGACTCACTATCACTTCAAGTTGATCTAGATAGGGTTTTGAAATGGTCAAAGGATTGGCAGATGCAGTTTAATGCTGATAAATGTAAAGTTCTGAGGTTAGGTAATGATGATAGAGTTACAAGATACGAGCTAGATGGTGTTGTGATTGCGAAGTCGGATTGCGAAAGGGATCTGGGAGTTATGATTAGTAAGAATTTAAAACAAAAGGATCAATGCATAAATGTTCGTAATAAGGCAAATCGGACACTTGGATTTATTAATCGCAGCGTTAGTAACAAGACACCTGGTGTGGTTCTCAAGCTATATCTTGCTCTAGTTAGGCCCCATTTAGATTATGCAGTTCAGTTTTGGTCGCCATATTATAGAATGGATATAAATTCACTTGAACGTGTCCAGCGTAGGATGACTTAGTTAATTCCCCAAATTAGAAATCTTTCATATGAAGAAAGATTAACAAAGCTTATGTTGCATTCACTGGAAAGGCGAAGAGTTAGGGGTGACATGATAGAGGTTTACAAGTGGATGAATGGACATAACCGGGGGGATATTAATAGGGTATTAAAAGTATCAACACAGGACAGAACACGAAACAATGGATATAAATTGGATAAGTTTAGATTTAGGAAAGACTTGGGTAAATACTGGTTCAGTAACAGGGTTGTTGATTTGTGGAACCAATTGCCGCGTAACATTGTGGAGGTGGGGTCCCTCGATTGTTTCAAGCACGGGTTGGACAAGTATATGAGTGGGATTGGGTGGTTATAGAATAGGAGCTGCCTCGTATGGGCCAATAGGCCTTCTGCAGTTACCTTTGTTCTTATGTTCTTATGTTCTTAGATGCTATGCTTCCATTCTGTCTAAATTTGGTGGCCTATATATAACTAATATTATAATATTATTTGCTTTTTCGTTTAATTCTATCCAAATAGTTTCTGTGTGTGGCTCAGTTTTGATTTCCTCTTTGAGACTACATTTCAAATTGTCCCTAACATATATGGCTACTCCCCCTCCTCGTCTAATATATCTATCTGTGTAAAATAGTTTAAATCCATTTATCTGATATTCAGCTAATAGTTCTCTATTTTCTACGTTCATCCACGTTTCGGTAAGAGCAATAATATCTATTTTTTCTGTGCAGACAAGAGCATTTAATTCATTAATTTTATTTCTTAGACTTCTACTGTTAGTGTAATATATCCTAAGTGAATTGTTATTTTGAGGCCCTTCTCTTTCTCTGATCATTTTGCCAATTCTTTTCTCCCACGAACACATACTTTTATTACCTCCTTCCTCCAAATCAATGCCCATACCACTATCTACTAACAGTTTAAACCCAAACAAACACCTCTAACCACTGGTTCCAACGAGTTCGCAACAGCAACAACCCCAGCCCTTGATAGATGCACCCCATCACGAGCATACATTTCATTTCTTCCATAGAAGCGTTCCCAGTTGTCTATGAAAGATATTGCATTTGATTTGCAATATCTTTCCAGCCGGCAATTGACACCAAGTGCCCTCGACATCCATTCATTTCCCACTCCCTTTCTTGGAAGAATGCCACATATGATCGGGATTCCCCCCTTGCTCCTAACTAATTCTATGGCTGTCCTAAATCTAGTATTAAAATCTATTAAAAATTTTATTATTAAATCTATTAAAAGTATCAACACAAGAGAGAACACGAAACAATGGGTATAAATTGGATAAGTTTAGATTTAGGAAAGACTTGGGTAAATACTGGTTCAGTAACAGGGTTGTTGATTTGTGGAACCAATTACCGTGTAACATGTTGGAGATGGGGTCCCTGGATTGTTTCAAGCGCGGGTTGGACAAGTATAAAAGTGGGATTGGGTGGTTATAAATAGGAGCTGCCTCGTATGGGCCAATAGGCCTTCTGCAGTTGCCTTTGTTCCTATGTTCTTAAAGTGACCTCCCCATTATTAGTCCTTTTGTACCAAGCTCTCTTTTTACCTATAAGGTTCTTCAAATTCTTTGTTATCCACTTTGGGTCATTAGTATTCGATCTATTCAATTTGTATGGTATACTATTTAGGAAAGATTTAGGAAAGATTTGGGTAAATACTGGTTCAGTAACAGGGTTGTTGATTTGTGGAACCAATTGCCGCGTAACATTGTGGAGGTGGGGTCCCTCGATTGTTTCAAGCACGGGTTGGACAAGTATATGAGTGGGATTGGGTGGTTATAGAATAGGAGCTGCCTCGTATGGGCCAATAGGCCTTCTGCAGTTACCTTTGTTCTTATGTTCTTATGTTCTTACTACGTTCCTGTGCTTTGTTTAGAATATTCTTAAATAAGTTATATATTGAATCCACATCGAAATCCCCATTTACGTCACCTATCACTGGGTTCATGATTCGCTCCAAGACCGGCCCCCACCCCATACCCAAGACTTTCCAATCAATTTTTTAATCAATATGGGATTTTTTAATCGAAGCGTTAGTAACAAGACACCTGGTGTGGTTCTTAAGCTATATCTTACTCTGGTTAGGCCCCATTTAGATTATGCAGTTCAGTTTTGGTCCCGTATTATAGAATGGATATAAATTCACTTGAACGTGTCCAACGTAGAATGACTAAGTTAGTTCCCCAAATAAGAAATCTTTCATATGAAGAAAGATTAACAAAGCTTAAGTTGCATTCACTGGAAAGGCGAAGAGTTAGGGGTGACATGATAGAGGTTTACAAGTGGGTGAATGGACATAACAAAGGGGATATTAATAGGGTATTAAAAATATCAACACAAGACAGAACACGAAACAATGGGTATAAATTGGATAAGTTTAGATTTAGGAAAGACTTGGGTAAATACTGGTTCAGTAACAGGGTTGTTGATTTGTGGAACCAATTACCGCGTAACGTGGTAGAGGTGGGGTCCCTCGATTGTTTCAAGCGCGGGTTGGACGTGTATATGAGTGGGATTGGGTGGTTATAAATAGGAGCTGCCTCGTATGGGCCAACAGGCCTTCTGCAGTTGCCTTTGTTCTTATGTTCTTAAATAACGGATAATGACAAGGAGATGAGTAGTATTTTTAACAAATATTTTATATCTGTATTTACTAAAGAAGAGCTTAACAATATGCCTTCAGCCGAACAAGTCTATGTGGGTGTGGATGAGGACCGGTTGACGAGTTTAACAGTTACCAGGGAGGATGTAATTAAACAATTAGAAAATCTAAAACCAAACAAATCCCCAGGGCCGGATGAAGTGTTTGCCAGGGTGCTTAAAGAATGCAAGGAGGAGCTTTCCGAGCCACTGTCTACCATATTTATATTTAATAAATCAATAGAGTCAGGCAGAGTGCCAGAGTCATGGAAGGTAGCTAATGTGGTACCAAGTTTTAAGAAAGGAGATAGATCACTTGCGTCAAACTATCGGCCAATTAGCCTAACGTCTATTGTGGGAAAGTTACTTGAATCAATAATTGCAAATACAATTCGTCTCCATCTTGAAAAACATAAATTAATAAATGAGTCGCAACATGGTTTTACAAATGGCTGTTCATGTTTAACAAATTTGCTAACTTTTTATTCCAGCATAGTTGAGGCAGTTGATAGTGGTAAGGATTGTGATGTTGTGTCTTTTGACTTTAGCAAAGCTTTTGATACAGTGCCACATGAAACACTAATTAAAAAAATAGAAGCTCATGGTATTGGGGGTGCTATATTAACTTGGATTAGGGCATGGCTATTCCAAAGGAAACAGAGAGTTAGTATAAATAGGGTTAAGTCAGAGTGGGATAATGTTGTTAGTGGAGTACCTCAGGGCTCTGTCCTGGGACCTCTGTTGTTTATAATATATATAAATGATTTAGACTTAGGTTTGAGTAGCAACATGTGCAAATTTGCCGATGATACGAAAATCGGTAAGGAAATTAATTCGGAGGAGGACTCACTATCACTTCAAGTTGATCTAGATAGGGTTTTGAAATGGTCAAAGGATTGGCAAATGCAGTTTAATGATGATAAATGTAAAGTACTGAGGCTAGCTAATGATGATAGAGTTACAAGATACGAGCTAGATGGTGTTGAGATTGCGAAGTCGGATTGCGAAAGGGATCTGGGAGTTATGATTAGTAAGAATTTAAAACAAAAGGATCAATGCATAAATGTTCGTAATAAGGCAAATCGGACACTTGGATTTATTAATCACAGCGTTAGTAACAAGACACCTGGTGTGGTTCTCAAGCTATATCTTGCTCTAGTTAGGCCCCATTTAGATTTTGCAGTTCAGTTTTGGTCGCCATATTATAGAACGGATATAAATTTACTTGAACGTGTCCAGCGTAGGATGACTAAGTTAATTCCCCAAATTAGAAATCTTTCATATGAAGAAAGATTAGCAAAGCTTAAGTTGCATTCGCTGGAAAGGCGAAGAGTTAGGGGTGACATGATAGAGGTTTACATGTGGGTGAATGGACATAACAAAGGGGATATTAATAGGGTATTAAAAGTATCAACACAAGACAGAACACGAACACATTGTCACGAAACAATGGGTATAAATTGGATAAGTTTAGATTTAGGAAAGACTTGGGTAAATACTGGTTCAGTAACAGGGTTGTTGATTTGTGGAACCAATTGCAGCGTAACGTGGTGGAGGTGGGGTCCCTCGATTGTTTCAAGCGCGAGTTGGACAAGTATATGAGTGGGATTGGGTGGTTATAGATAGGAGCTGTCTCGTATGGGCCAATGGGCCTTCTGCAGTTACCTTTGTTCTTATGTTATGACAATATGGTATGCATTAGGAATCGTTGAACTGCTGAAGAGGTATGAGAGGTGAGGTGTATGAACACTGTATAAAGAGACAGTTAATCAAGCTAGTACTCAGTATTCGGGAGACAGTTCACTACACAACTCCACCAGCTTTTGTTTGACACACAGAATGGATATGGACATATATGGCTTCAGGAGAAAGGAACGTAAGGAGTTTTCTCGCCGACATTACCACCCATATCGGCGGCACATCTCCTCTGGCCATTTATTTTCTAGTGGTTTTGATGAAAAATCCTTCACACCAAATGATGGTTTCTCTAAAGAAGTAGGGGAAGACTTAATTCTCCAGAGCGTCGGAAAGGACTTGACTCCTCAGAGCGTCGTAGCAAAGGACTTTACTCTCCAGTGTGATAGAGTGGAAGAGTTAACTCTCCGGAGCGTTGTTGCCAAGGACTTATATCTCAGTGATTCAGACGATGAAAGCACTGCCCCCATTGATGAAGTGGAAGACTTAAGTCGCGAGAATGTCGTTGTAGAAAACTCAACGGCACAGAAGTGTGTCGTAGCAAAGGACTTAACTAAACAGAATGTCCAAGAGTTCTCATCTCTCCAGAGTGTCGTAGAAGACGACATTCTGAAGAGTGTTTTAGACGAGGATTTATATCTCAGTAATTCAGATGATGAAGATGAATTGAAGGACTTCAGTGCTCAGAATTATGTAACAGAAGACTCGACTCTTCAGTGTGATGTAGCACAAGACTCAAATCTCCAGAGCGTCATATCCAAGGACAACATTCGTACCAGCGTTATAGAGGAGGATTTATATATGAGTGATGAAGATGAATTGATTAGCTTCAGTAACCAGAATTTTGTAGCAGAAGATTCGACTTTTGAGAGTGTTTTAACACAAGATTCAAATCTCCAGAAAGTCGTAGGGAAGTACGTCATTTCTACAAGTGTTTTACAAGATGATTTATATACAAGTGATTCAGATGATGAAAGAAGTGCTCTCACTGATGAAGCGACGGATTTCAGTCACCAGAATCTTGTAGCAAAAGACTTAACTCTTCAGTGTGTCATAGCACAAGACTCAATTCTTCAGAGCGTCGTAGAGAAGAACGTCATTCTCCAAGGTGTTTTAGCCGAGGATTTATATGTCAGTGATTCAGAAGACGAAGAAGAAGAACTTAGTCTCCAGTGTGACAGAGAGGAAGAGTTCAATCTCAGTACTGTAGCAAAGGATTTATATCTCAGTGATTCTGACGATGAAAGTTTAATTGGTGCATACTGCCAGCACGTTTCCTTTTAAACATTTCTCATTGAATATAAACAACATATTCTGTATTAACTATTTTCTGGTTTAGGGCTTCTAACCCTCTTACTAGAGCTGTGGGTTATTTTTTTTAATAAACATATTTTGTAAACCCTTTTCTAATTAACCTAAAAAGCATTTAACATCAAACACAAGTGTCAACTGAAATCATGTCTATTACTCTCAGCTATCAAAATAGCATATAATAAAAATAAAAAACAGTAGTTTTATCCAAAAAAAATTAGTTAAACAAAAAAATTGATTTTTTTTTCTTATTTGATTATCGGACGGTTTGAATGAAACTTATACACCTTACTGCACGTAAGCGTATCTGTATGGGTGCCAATTTTGGAGGTAATTGAACATTACCACAAATAAGAACAAAGGCAACTGCAGAAGGCCCATTGGCCCATACGAGGCAGCTCCTGTTTATAACCACCCAACCCCACTCATATGTATGTCCAACCAATGCTTGAAACAATCGAGGGACCCCACCTCCACAATGTTACGCGGCAATTGGTTCCACAAATCACCAACCCTGTTACTGAACCAGTATTTACCCAAGTCTTTCCTAAATCTAAACTTATCCCATTTTTACCCATTGTTTCGTGTTCTGTCTTGTGTTGATACTTTTAATACCCCATTAATATCATCTTTGTTATGTCCTTTCACCCACTTGTAAACCTCTATCATGTCACCCTTAACTCTTCGCCTTTCCAGTGAATGCAACTTAAGCTTTGTTAATCTTTCTTCATATGAAAGATTTATAATATGGGGAATTAACTTAGTCATCCTACGCTGGACACGTTCAAGTTAATTTATATCCATTCTATAATATGGCGACCAAAACTGAACTGCATAATCTAAATGGGGCCTAATCAGAGCAAGATATAGCTTGAGAACCACACCAGGTGTCTTGTTACTAACGCTGCGATTAATAAATCCAAGTGTCCGATTTGCCTTATTACGAACATTTATGCATTGATCCTTTTGTTTTTAATTCTTACTAATCATAACTCCCAGATCCCTCTGAATCTAAATCATTTATATATATTATAAACAACAGAGGTCCCAGGACTGAGCCCTGAGGCACCCCACTTACAACATTTTCCCACTCTGACTTGACTCTATTTATACTAACTCTCTGTTTCCTTCGGTATAGTCATGCCCTAATCCAGCTTAATATAGCACCCCCAATACCTTGAGACTCTATCTTTTTAATCAGTCTTTCATGAGGCACTGTATCAAAAGCTTTGCTAAAGTCAAGGTACACAACATCACAATCCTTACCACTATCAACTGCCTCAACTATGCTGGAATAAAAAGTTAGCAAATTTGTTAAACATGAACGGCCATTTGTAAAACCATGTTGCGACTCATTTATTAATTTATGTTTTTGAAGATGGAGACGAATTGTATTTGCAATTATTGATTCAAGTAACTTTCCCACAATAGACGTTAGGCTAATTGGCCGATAGTTTGACACAAGTGATCTATCTCCTTTCTTAAAAATTGGTACCACATTAGCTACCTTCCATGACTCTGGCACTCTGCCTGACTATTGATTTATTAAATATGGTAGACAGTGGCTCGGAAAGCTCCTCTTTGCATTCTTTAAGCACCCTGGCAAACACTTCATCCGGCCCTGGGGATTTGTTTGGTTTTAGTTTTTCTAGTTGTTTAATTACATCCTCCCTGGTAACTGCTAAACTAGTCAACCTGTCCTCATCCCCACCCACATAGACTTGTTCGGCTGAAGGCATATTGTTGAGTTCTTCTTTAGTAAATACAGATATAAAATATTTGTTAAAAATACTACTCATCTCCTTGTCATTATCCGTTATTTGACCTGTCTCAGATTTTAATGGACCTATCCTTTCCCTAGTCTTAGTTCGATATAACTGAAAAAACCCTTTAGGATTTGACTTTACTTGCTCTGCTATGCGAACTTCATAGTTTCTTTTTGCTTTCCTAATCTCTTTTTTAACATTTCTAATCAGTTGTATGAATTCCTGTTCTAACCTGACTTCCCCATTCTTAATCCTTATGAACCCAGCGTTAGGTGACTTAAATGGGGATTTCGATGTGGATTCAATATATAACTTATTTAAGAATATTCTAAACAAAGCACAGGAACGTAGTATACCATACAAATTGAATAGATCGTATACTAATGACCCAAAGTGGATAACAAAGAATTTGAAGAACCTTATAGGTAAAAAGAGAGCTTGGTACAAAAGGATTAAAAATGGGGAGGTCACTTTAGAACAGGAATTCGTACAACTGGTTAGAAATGTTAAAAAAGAGATAAGGAAAGCAAAAAGGAACTATGAAGTTCGCATAGCAGGGCAAGCAAAGACAAATCCTAAAGGGTTTTTTCAGTTATATCGTACTAAGACTAGGGAAAGGATAGGTCCATTAAAAACTGAGACAGGTCAAATAACAGATAGTGATGAAGAGATGAGTAGTATTTTTAATAAATATTTTGTATCTGTATTTACTAAAGAGGAACTTAACAATATGCCTTCAGCCGAACAAGTCTATGTGGGTGGGGACGAGGACAGGTTGACGAGTTTAGCAGTTACCAGGGAGGATGTTATTAAACAAATAGTAAAACTCAAACCAAACAAATCCCCAGGGCCGGATGAAGTGTTTGCTAGGGTGCTTAAAGAATGCAAAGAGGAGCTTTGTGACCCACTGTCAACCATATTTAATAAATCAATAGAGTCAGGAAGAGTGCCAGAGTTTTGGAAAGTTGCTAATGTGATACCAGTTTTTAAGAAAGGAGATAGATCACTTGCGTCTAACTATCGACCAATTAGCCTAACGTCTATTGTGGGAAAGTTACTCGAATCTATAATAGCAAATAAAATTCGTCTTCATCTTGAAAAACATAAATTAATAATTGAGTCGCAACATGGTTTTATAAATGGCCGTTCATGTTTAACAAATTTGTTATCTTTTTATTCTAGCATTGTTGAGGCAGTTGATAGTGGTAAGGATTGCGATGTTGTATACCTTGACTTTAGAAAAGCTTTTGATACAGTGCCACATGAAAGACTGATTAAAAAAATAGAGTCTCATGGTATTGGGGGTGCTATATTAAGCTGGATTAGGGCATGGCTATACCAAAGGAAACAGAGAGTTAGTATAAATGGAATCAAGTCAGAGTGGGAAAATGTTGTAAGTGGAGTGCCTCAAGGCTCTGTCCTGGGACCTCTGTTGTTTATAATATATATAAATGATTTAGATTCAGGTTTGAGTAGCAACATTTGCAAATTTGCCGATGATACGAAAATCGGTAGGGAAATTAATTCGGAGGAGGACTCACTATCACTTCAAGTTGATCTAGATAGGGTTTGGAAATGGTCAAAGGATTGGCAGATGCAGTTTAATGCTGATAAATGTAAAGTTCTGAGGTTAGGTAATGATGATAGAGTTACAAGATACGAGCTAGATGGTGTTGTGATTGCGAAGTCGGATTGCGAAAGGGATCTGGGAGTTATGATTAGTAAGAATTTAAAACAAAAGGATCAATGCATAAATGTTCGTAATAAGGCAAATCGGACACTTGGATTTATTAATCGCAGCGTTAGTAACAAGACACCTGGTGTGGTTCTCAAGCTATATCTTGCTCTAGTTAGGCCCCATTTAGATTATGCAGTTCAGTTTTGGTCGCCATATTATAGAATGGATATAAATTCACTTGAACGTGTCCAGCGTAGGATGACTAAGTTAATTCCCCAAATTAGAAATCTTTCATATGAAGAAAGATTAACAAAGCTTAAGTTGCATTCACTGGAAAGGCGAAGAGTTAGGGGTGACATGATAGAGGTTTACAAGTGGATGAATGGACATAACCGGGGGGATATTAATAGGGTATTAAAAGTATCAACACAGGACAGAACACGAAACAATGGATATAAATTGGATAAGTTTAGATTTAGGAAAGACTTGGGTAAATACTGGTTCAGTAACAGGGTTGTTGATTTGTGGAACCAATTGCCGCGTAACATTGTGGAGGTGGGGTCCCTCGATTGTTTCAAGCACGGGTTGGACAAGTATATGAGTGGGATTGGGTGGTTATAGAATAGGAGCTGCCTCGTATGGGCCAATAGGCCTTCTGCAGTTACCTTTGTTCTTATGTTCTTCTTATGTTCTTATGTACCAAGCTCTCTTTTTACCTATAAGGTTCTTTAAATTATTTGTTATCCACTTTGGGTCATTAGTATTCGACCTATTCAATTTGAATGGTATACTACGTTCCTTTGCTTTGTTTATAATATTCTTAATTAAGTTATATATTAAATCCATATCGAAATCCCCTTTTACGTCACCTATCGCTGGGTTCATGTCTCGCTCTAAGACCGGCCCACACCCCATACCCAAGAGTTTCCAATCTATTTGACCCAAAAAAATTCTTAGGCTATTAAAATCAGCTTTTCGAAAATCTGGCACTTTAACAGAATTTTCTCCTACAGGTCTATTCCATTCTATGCTAAATCTGATTACTTTGTGATCACTGTTCCCTAGCTCACTCCCTATTTCGATGTCATTAATTTGTGTTTCCCTGTTAGTTAACACTAAATATAAAATATTATTTTCCCGCGTTGGTTCCTTAATGTGTTGCGTAAGAAAGCAATCGTCAATTAATTCTAGAAAATCTTCTGCTTCACTATTCCCTGTTTTGTTCACCCAGTTTATTCCACTAAAATTAAAGTCACCCATGACATAAATACTGTTAGATCTAGATGCTCTAGATATTTCATTCCATAGATGCTATGCTTCCATTCTGTCTAAATTTGGTGGCCTATATATAACTAATATTATAATATTATTTGCTTTTTCGTTTAATTCTATCCAAATAGTTTCTGTGTGTGGCTCAGTTTTGATTTCCTCTTTGAGACTACATTTCAAATTGTCCCTAACATATATGGCTACTCCCCCTCCTCGTCTAATATATCTATCTGTGTAAAATAGTTTAAATCCATTTATCTGATATTCAGCTAATAGTTCTCTATTTTCTACGTTCATCCACGTTTCGGTAAGAGCAATAATATCTATTTTTTCTGTGCAGACAAGAGCATTTAATTCATTAATTTTATTTCTTAGACTTCTACTGTTAGTGTAATATATCCTAAGTGAATTGTTATTTTGAGGCCCTTCTCTTTCTCTGATCATTTTGCCAATTCTTTTCTCCCACGAACACATACTTTTATTACCTCCTTCCTCCAAATCAATGCCCATACCTCTATCTACTAACAGTTTAAACCCAAAAGGTTGTTATTTTATCATAGCAATATGGAAGTTGTAGTGAAGGACCTGGTGACTCTAGTGGGAGCCCTGAGGACAGAGTTGGACTCTCTGCGGGAGGAGGTGCGTCAGCTTAAAAAACAACGAGAAGTAACGAAGGAGGAGACCAGCAGTAAAGGGACCTCGTCTTGGAGAGTTGCGAAAGACAGGGGCCTTAAGAAGACTTTGATAAAGCCGCCTTCAAACGCCATAGCAACTTCAAATTCATTTGACGTTTTGGAGGACGAGTGCTGTGGAGAGACTGTGGATCGCGCAAAAGGGAAAGCAACGAAGAGAAAGGAAGCGCAGGCCCCTCAGAAAGTAAAGGAAGTACCTAAGCAAACATTAGTTGTGGGAGATTCCCAGATAAGGTATTTGGATAGAACGTTTTGTGCTAGAGATAGGGGGAACAGGTTAAGGGTTTGCTATCCCGGAGCTGGCATTGGTGATATTATAAACAACATGAATGATATTATGGCTGGTAATGGGAACAATCCCATTATTTGCATTAGCGTGGGAGGAAATGATGTTGGTCGAGTCAGGAGTGAGGAACTGATTCAGAGGTATAAAACAGCCATAGAGTTAGTTAGGAGCAAGGGAGGAATCCCGATCATATGTGGCATTCTTCCAAGAAAGGGAGTGGGAAATGAATGGATATCGAGGGCACTTGGTGTCAATTGCCGGCTGGAAAGATATTGCAAATCAAATGCAATATCTTTCATAGACAACTGGGAACACTTCTATGGAAGAAATAAGAAGAACATAAGAACATAAGAACAAAGGTAACTGCAGAAGGCCTATTGGCCCATACGAGGCAGCTCCTATTCTATAACCACCCAATCCCACTCATATACTTGTCCAACCCGTGCTTGAAACAATCGAGGGACCCCACCTCCACAATGTTACGCGGCAATTGGTTCCACAAATCAACAACCCTGTTACTGAACCAGTATTTACCCAAGTCTTTCCTAAATCTAAACTTATCCAATTTATATCCATTGTTTCGTGTTCTGTCCTGTGTTGATACTTTTAATACCCTATTAATATCCCCCCGGTTATGTCCATTCATCCACTTGTAAACCTCTATCATGTCACCCCTAACTCTTCGCCTTTCCAGTGAATGCAACTTAAGCTTTGTTAATCTTTCTTCATATGAAAGATTTCTAATTTGGGGAATTAACTTAGTCATCCTACGCTGGACACGTTCAAGTGAATTTATATCCATTCTATAATATGGCGACCAAAACTGAACTGCATAATCTAAATGGGGCCTAACTAGAGCAAGATATAGCTTGAGAACCACACCAGGTGTCTTGTTACTAACGCTGCGATTAATAAATCCAAGTGTCCGATTTGCCTTATTACGAACATTTATGCATTGATCCTTTTGTTTTAAATTCTTACTAATCATAACTCCCAGATCCCTTTCGCAATCCGACTTCGCAATCACAACACCATCTAGCTCGTATCTTGTAACTCTATCATCATTACCTAACCTCAGAACTTTACATTTATCAGCATTAAACTGCATCTGCCAATCCTTTGACCATTTCAAAACCCTATCTAGATCAACTTGAAGTGATAGTGAGTCCTCCTCCGAATTAATTTCCCTACCGATTTTCGTATCATCGGCAAATTTGCAAATGTTGCTACTCAAACCTGAATCTAAATCATTTATATATATTATAAACAACAGAGGTCCCAGGACAGAGCCTTGAGGCACTCCACTTACAACATTTTCCCACTCTGACTTGATTCCATTTATACTAACTCTCTGTTTCCTATGGTATAGCCATGCCCTAATCCAGCTTAATATAGCACCCCCAATACCATGAGACTCTATTTTTTTAATCAGTCTTTCATGTGGCACTGTATCAAAAGCTTTGCTAAAGTCAAGGTATACAACATCGCAATCCTTACCACTATCAACTGCCTCAACAATGCTAGAATAAAAAGATAACAAATTTGTTAAACATGAACGGCCATTTATAAAACCATGTTGCGACTCAATTATTACTTTATGTTTTTCAAGATGAAGACGAATTTTATTTGCTATTATAGATTCGAGTAACTTTCCCACAATAGACGTTAGGCTAATTGGTCGATAGTTAGACGCAAGTGATCTATCTCCTTTCTTAAAAACTGGTATCACATTAGCAACTTTCCAAAACTCTGGCACTCTGCCTGACTCTATTGATTTATTAAATATGGTTGACAGTGGGTCACAAAGCTCCTCTTTGCATTCTTTAAGCACCCTAGCAAACACTTCATCCGGCCCTGGGGATTTGTTTGGTTTGAGTTTTACTATTTGTTTAAGAACATCCTCCCTGGTAACTGCTAAACTCGTCAACCTGTCCTCGTCCCCACCCACATAGACTTGTTCGGCTGAAGGCATATTGTTAAGTTCCTCTTTAGTAAATACAGATACAAAATATTTATTAAAAATACTACTCATCTCTTCATCACTATCTGTTATTTGACCTGTCTCAGTTTTTAATGGACCTATCCTTTCCCTAGTCTTAGTACGATATAACTGAAAAAACCCTTTAGGATTTGTCTTTGCTTGCCCTGCTATGCGAACTTCATAGTTTCTTTTTGCTTTCCTTATCTCTTTTTTAACATTTCTAACTAGTTGTACGAATTCCTGTTCTAAAGTGACCTCCCCATTTTTAATCCTTTTGTACCAAGCTCTCTTTTTACCTATAAGGTTCTTCAAATTCTTTGTTATCCACTTTGGGTCATTAGTATACGATCTATTCAATTTGTATGGTATACTACGTTCCTGTGCTTTGTTTAGAATATTCTTAAATAAGTTATATATTGAATCCACATCGAAATCCCCATTTAAGTCACCTATCGCTGGGTTCATGTCTCGCTCCAAGACCGGCCCACACCCCATACCCAAGCCTTTCCAATCAATTTGACCCAAAAAATTTCTTAGGCTATTAAAATCAGCTTTTCGAAAATCTGGCACTTTAACAGAATTTTCTCCTACTGGTCTATTCCATTCTATGCTAAATCTGATTTCTTTGTGATCACTGCTCCCTAGCTCACTCCCTATTTCGATGTCATTAATTTGCGTTTCCCTGTTAGTTAACACTAAATCTAAAATATTATTTTCCCGTGTTGGTTCCTTAATGTGTTGCGTAAGAAAGCAATCGTCAATTAATTCTAGAAAATCTTCTGCTTCACTATTCCCTGTTTTGTTCAACCAGTTTATTCCGCTAAAATTAAAGTCACCCATGACATAAATACTGTTAGATCTAGATGCTCTAGATATTTCATCCCATAGATGCTTTGCTTCCATTCTGTCTAAATTTGGTGGCCTATGTATTACTCCTATTATAATATTATTAGCTTTTTCGTTTAATTCAATCCAAATAGTTTCTGTGTGTGGCTCTGTTTTGATTCCCTCTTTGAGACTACATTTCAAATTATCCCTAACATATATGGCTACTCCACCTCCTCGTCTAATATATCTATCTGTGTGAAATAGTTTAAATCCATATATTTGATATTCAGCTAATAGTTCTCTATTTTCTACATTCATCCACGTTTCGGTAAGTGCAATAATATCTATTTTTTCTGTGCAGACAAGAGCATTTAATTCGTTAATTTTATTTCTTAGACTTCTACTGTTAGTGTAATATACCCTAAGTGAATTGTTATTTTGCGGACCTTCTCTTTCCCTGATCGTTTTGCCAATTCCTTTCTCCCACAAACACATACTTTTATTACCTCCTTCCTCCAAATCAATTCCCATACCTCTATCTACTAACAGTTTAAACCCAAACAAACACCTCTAACCACTTCTTCTAGCGAGTTCGCAACAGCAACAACCCCAGCTCTCGATAGATGCACCCCATCACGAGCATACATTTCATTTCTTCCATAGAAGTGTTCCCATATTATTTATTATTTAAGAATATTCTTAAATAAGTTATATATTGAATCCACATCGAAATCCCCATTTAAGTCACCTATCGCTGGGTTCATGTCTCGCTCCAAGACCGGCCCACACCCCATACCCAAGCCTTTCCAATCAATTTGACCCAAAAAATTTCTTAGGCTATTAAAATCAGCTTTTCGAAAATCTGGCACTTTGACAGAATTTTCTCCTACTGGTCTATTCCATTCTATGCTAAATCTGATTTCTTTGTGATCACTGCTCCCTAGCTCACTCCCTATTTCGATGTCATTAATTTGCGTTTCCCTGTTAGTTAACACTAAATCTAAAATATTATTTTCCCGTGTTGGTTCCTTAATGTGTTGCGTAAGAAAGCAAGAAAGGCCTATTGGCCCATACGAGGCAGCTCCTATTCTATAACCACCCAATCCCACTCATATACTTGTCCAACCCGTGCTTGAAACAATCGAGGGACCCCACCTCCACAATGTTACGCGGCAATTGGTTCCACAAATCAACAACCCTGTTACTGAACCAGTATTTACCCAAGTCTTTCCTAAATCTAAACTTATCCAATTTATATCCATTGTTTCGTGTTCTGTCCTGTGTTGATACTTTTAATACCCTATTAATATCCCCCCGGTTATGTCCATTCATCCACTTGTAAACCTCTATCATGTCACCCCTAACTCTTCGCCTTTCCAGTGAATGCAACTTAAGCTTTGTTAATCTTTCTTCATATGAAAGATTTCTAATTTGGGGAATTAACTTAGTCATCCTACGCTGGACACGTTCAAGTGAATTTATATCCATTCTATAATATGGCGACCAAAACTGAACTGCATAATCTAAATGGGGCCTAACTAGAGCAAGATATAGCTTGAGAACCACACCAGGTGTCTTGTTACTAACGCTGCGATTAATAAATCCAAGTGTCCGATTTGCCTTATTACGAACATTTATGCATTGATCCTTTTGTTTTAAATTCTTACTAATCATAACTCCCAGATCCCTTTCGCAATCCGACTTCGCAATCACAACACCATCTAGCTCGTATCTTGTAACTCTATCATCATTACCTAACCTCAGAACTTTACATTTATCAGCATTAAACTGCATCTGCCAATCCTTTGACCATTTCAAAACCCTATCTAGATCAACTTGAAGTGATAGTGAGTCCTCCTCCGAATTAATTTCCCTACCGATTTTCGTATCATCGGCAAATTTGCAAATGTTGCTACTCAAACCTGAATCTAAATCATTTATATATATTATAAACAACAGAGGTCCCAGGACAGAGCCTTGAGGCACTCCACTTACAACATTTTCCCACTCTGACTTGATTCCATTTATACTAACTCTCTGTTTCCTATGGTATAGCCATGCCCTAATCCAGCTTAATATAGCACCCCCAATACCATGAGACTCTATTTTTTTAATCAGTCTTTCATGTGGCACTGTATCAAAAGCTTTGCTAAAGTCAAGGTATACAACATCGCAATCCTTACCACTATCAACTGCCTCAACAATGCTAGAATAAAAAGATAACAAATTTGTTAAACATGAACGGCCATTTATAAAACCATGTTGCGACTCAATTATTACTTTATGTTTTTCAAGATGAAGACGAATTTTATTTGCTATTATAGATTCGAGTAACTTTCCCACAATAGACGTTAGGCTAATTGGTCGATAGTTAGACGCAAGTGATCTATCTCCTTTCTTAAAAACTGGTATCACATTAGCAACTTTCCAAAACTCTGGCACTCTGCCTGACTCTATTGATTTATTAAATATGGTTGACAGTGGGTCACAAAGCTCCTCTTTGCATTCTTTAAGCACCCTAGCAAACACTTCATCCGGCCCTGGGGATTTGTTTGGTTTGAGTTTTACTATTTGTTTAAGAACATCCTCCCTGGTAACTGCTAAACTCGTCAACCTGTCCTCGTCCCCACCCACATAGACTTGTTCGGCTGAAGGCATATTGTTAAGTTCCTCTTTAGTAAATACAGATACAAAATATTTATTAAAAATACTACTCATCTCTTCATCACTATCTGTTATTTGACCTGTCTCAGTTTTTAATGGACCTATCCTTTCCCTAGTCTTAGTACGATATAACTGAAAAAACCCTTTAGGATTTGTCTTTGCTTGCCCTGCTATGCGAACTTCATAGTTTCTTTTTGCTTTCCTTATCTCTTTTTTAACATTTCTAACTAGTTGTACGAATTCCTGTTCTAAAGTGACCTCCCCATTTTTAATCCTTTTGTACCAAGCTCTCTTTTTACCTATAAGGTTCTTCAAATTCTTTGTTATCCACTTTGGGTCATTAGTATACGATCTATTCAATTTGTATGGTATACTACGTTCCTGTGCTTTGTTTAGAATATTCTTAAATAAGTTATATATTGAATCCACATCGAAATCCCCATTTAAGTCACCTATCGCTGGGTTCATGTCTCGCTCCAAGACCGGCCCACACCCCATACCCAAGCCTTTCCAATCAATTTGACCCAAAAAATTTCTTAGGCTATTAAAATCAGCTTTTCGAAAATCTGGCACTTTAACAGAATTTTCTCCTACTGGTCTATTCCATTCTATGCTAAATCTGATTTCTTTGTGATCACTGCTCCCTAGCTCACTCCCTATTTCGATGTCATTAATTTGCGTTTCCCTGTTAGTTAACACTAAATCTAAAATATTATTTTCCCGTGTTGGTTCCTTAATGTGTTGCGTAAGAAAGCAATCGTCAATTAATTCTAGAAAATCTTCTGCTTCACTATTCCCTGTTTTGTTCAACCAGTTTATTCCGCTAAAATTAAAGTCACCCATGACATAAATACTGTTAGATCTAGATGCTCTAGATATTTCATCCCATAGATGCTTTGCTTCCATTCTGTCTAAATTTGGTGGCCTATGTATTACTCCTATTATAATATTATTAGCTTTTTCGTTTAATTCAATCCAAATAGTTTCTGTGTGTGGCTCTGTTTTGATTCCCTCTTTGAGACTACATTTCAAATTATCCCTAACATATATGGCTACTCCACCTCCTCGTCTAATATATCTATCTGTGTGAAATAGTTTAAATCCATATATTTGATATTCAGCTAATAGTTCTCTATTTTCTACATTCATCCACGTTTCGGTAAGTGCAATAATATCTATTTTTTCTGTGCAGACAAGAGCATTTAATTCGTTAATTTTATTTCTTAGACTTCTACTGTTAGTGTAATATACCCTAAGTGAATTGTTATTTTGCGGACCTTCTCTTTCCCTGATCGTTTTGCCAATTCCTTTCTCCCACAAACACATACTTTTATTACCTCCTTCCTCCAAATCAATTCCCATACCTCTATCTACTAACAGTTTAAACCCAAACAAACACCTCTAACCACTTCTTCTAGCGAGTTCGCAACAGCAACAACCCCAGCTCTCGATAGATGCACCCCATCACGAGCATACATTTCATTTCTTCCATAGAAGTGTTCCCATATTATTTATTATTTAAGAATATTCTTAAATAAGTTATATATTGAATCCACATCGAAATCCCCATTTAAGTCACCTATCGCTGGGTTCATGTCTCGCTCCAAGACCGGCCCACACCCCATACCCAAGCCTTTCCAATCAATTTGACCCAAAAAATTTCTTAGGCTATTAAAATCAGCTTTTCGAAAATCTGGCACTTTGACAGAATTTTCTCCTACTGGTCTATTCCATTCTATGCTAAATCTGATTTCTTTGTGATCACTGCTCCCTAGCTCACTCCCTATTTCGATGTCATTAATTTGCGTTTCCCTGTTAGTTAACACTAAATCTAAAATATTATTTTCCCGTGTTGGTTCCTTAATGTGTTGCGTAAGAAAGCAAGAAAGGCCTATTGGCCCATACGAGGCAGCTCCTATTCTATAACCACCCAATCCCACTCATATACTTGTCCAACCCGTGCTTGAAACAATCGAGGGACCCCACCTCCACAATGTTACGCGGCAATTGGTTCCACAAATCAAGAACCCTGTTACTGAACCAGTATTTACCCAAGTCTTTCCTAAATCTAAACTTATCCAATTTATATCCATTGTTTCGTGTTCTGTCCTGTGTTGATACTTTTAATACCCTATTAATATCCCCCCGGTTATGTCCATTCATCCACTTGTAAACCTCTATCATGTCACCCCTAACTCTTCGCCTTTCCAGTGAATGCAACTTAAGCTTTGTTAATCTTTCTTCATATGAAAGATTTCTAATTTGGGGAATTAACTTAGTCATCCTACGCTGGACACGTTCAAGTGAATTTATATCCATTCTATAATATGGCGACCAAAACTGAACTGCATAATCTAAATGGGGCCTAACTAGAGCAAGATATAGCTTGAGAACCACACCAGGTGTCTTGTTACTAACGCTGCGATTAATAAATCCAAGTGTCCGATTTGCCTTATTACGAACATTTATGCATTGATCCTTTTGTTTTAAATTCTTACTAATCATAACTCCCAGATCCCTTTCGCAATCCGACTTCGCAATCACAACACCATCTAGCTCGTATCTTGTAACTCTATCATCATTACCTAACCTCAGAACTTTACATTTATCAGCATTAAACTGCATCTGCCAATCCTTTGACCATTTCAAAACCCTATCTAGATCAACTTGAAGTGATAGTGAGTCCTCCTCCGAATTAATTTCCCTACCGATTTTCGTATCATCGGCAAATTTGCAAATGTTGCTACTCAAACCTGAATCTAAATCATTTATATATATTATAAACAACAGAGGTCCCAGGACAGAGCCTTGAGGCACTCCACTTACAACATTTTCCCACTCTGACTTGATTCCATTTATACTAACTCTCTGTTTCCTTTGGTATAGCCATGCCCTAATCCAGCTTAATATAGCACCCCCAATACCATGAGACTCTATTTTTTTAATCAGTCTTACATGTGGCACTGTATCAAAAGCTTTGCTAAAGTCAAGGTATACAACATCGCAATCCTTACCACTATCAACTGCCTCAACAATGCTAGAATAAAAAGATAACAAATTTGTTAAACATGAACGGCCATTTATAAAACCATGTTGCGACTCAATTATTAATTTATGTTTTTCAAGATGAAGACGAATTTTATTTGCTATTATAGATTCGAGTAACTTTCCCACAATAGACGTTAGGCTAATTGGTCGATAGTTAGACGCAAGTGATCTATCTCCTTTCTTAAAAACTGGTATCACATTAGCAACTTTCCAAAACTCTGGCACTCTGCCTGACTCTATTGATTTATTAAATATGGTTGACAGTGGGTCACAAAGCTCCTCTTTGCATTCTTTAAGCACCCTAGCAAACACTTCATCCGGCCCTGGGGATTTGTTTGGTTTGAGTTTTACTATTTGTTTAAGAACATCCTCCCTGGTAACTGCTAAACTCGTCAACCTGTCCTCGTCCCCACCCACATAGACTTGTTCGGCTGAAGGCATATTGTTAAGTTCCTCTTTAGTAAATACAGATACAAAATATTTATTAAAAATACTACTCATCTCTTCATCTCTATCTGTTATTTGACCTGTCTCAGTTTTTAATGGACCTATCCTTTCCCTAGTCTTAGTACGATATAACTGAAAAAAACCCTTTAGGATTTGTCTTTGCTTGCCCTGCTATGCGAACTTCATAGTTTCTTTTTGCTTTCCTTATCTCTTTTTTAACATTTCTAACTAGTTGTACGAATTCCTGTTCTAAAGTGACCTCCCCATTTTTAATCCTTTTGTACCAAGCTCTCTTTTTACCTATAAGGTTCTTCAAATTCTTTGTTATCCACTTTGGGTCATTAGTATACGATCTATTCAATTTGTATGGTATACTACGTTCCTGTGCTTTGTTTACAATATTCTTAAATAAGTTATATATTGAATCCACATCGAAATCCCCATTTAAGTCACCTATCGCTGGGTTCATGTCTCGCTCCAAGACCGGCCCACACCCCATACCCAAGCCTTTCCAATCAATTTGACCCAAAAAATTTCTTAGGCTATTAAAATCAGCTTTTCGAAGATCTGGCACTTTAACAGAATTTTCTCCTTTCTCCTAGCTCACTCCCTATTTCGATGTCATTAATTTGCGTTTCCCTGTTAGTTAACACTAAATCTAAAATATTATTTTCCCGTGTTGGTTCCTTAATGTGTTGCGTAAGAAAGCAATCGTCAATTAATTCTAGAAAATCTTCTGCTTCACTATTCCCTGTTTTGTTCAACCAGTTTATTCCGCTAAAATTAAAGTCACCCATGACATAAATACTGTTAGATCTAGATGCTCTAGATATTTCATTCCATAGATGCTTTGCTTCCATTCTGTCTAAATTTGGTGGCCTATATATAACTAATATTATAATATTATTTGCTTTTTCGTTTAATTCTATCCAAATAGTTTCTGTGTGTGGCTCAGTTTTGATTTCCTCTTTGAGACTACATTTCAAATTGTCCCTAACATATATGGCTACTCCCCCTCCTCGTCTAATATATCTATCTGTGTAAAATAGTTTAAATCCATTTATCTGATATTCAGCTAATAGTTCTCTATTTTCTACGTTCATCCACGTTTCGGTAAGAGCAATAATATCTATTTTTTCTGTGCAGACAAGAGCATTTAATTCATTAATTTTATTTCTTAGACTTCTACTGTTAGTGTAATATATCCTAAGTGAATTGTTATTTTGAGGCCCTTCTCTTTCTCTGATCATTTTGCCAATTCTTTTCTCCCACGAACACATACTTTTATTACCTCCTTCCTCCAAATCAATGCCCATACCACTATCTACTAACAGTTTAAACCCAAACAAACACCTCTAACCACTGGTTCCAACGAGTTCGCAACAGCAACAACCCCAGCCCTTGATAGATGCACCCCATCACGAGCATACATTTCATTTCTTCCATAGAAGCGTTCCCAGTTGTCTATGAAAGATATTGCATTTGATTTGCAATATCTTTCCAGCCGGCAATTGACACCAAGTGCCCTCGACATCCATTCATTTCCCACTCCCTTTCTTGGAAGAATGCCACATATGATCGGGATTCCCACCTTGCTCCTAACTAATTCTATGGCTGTCCTAAATCTAGTATTAAAATCTATTAAAAATTTTATTATTAAATCTATTAAAAGTATCAACACAAGAGAGAACACGAAACAATGGGTATAAATTGGATAAGTTTAGATTTAGGAAAGACTTGGGTAAATACTGGTTCAGTAACAGGGTTGTTGATTTGTGGAACCAATTACCGTGTAACATGTTGGAGATGGGGTCCCTGGATTGTTTCAAGCGCGGGTTGGACAAGTATATAAGTGGGATTGGGTGGTTATAAATAGGAGCTGCCTCGTATGGGTCAATAGGCCTTCTGCAGTTGCCTTTGTTCCTATGTTCTTAAAGTGACCTCCCCATTATTAGTCCTTTTGTACCAAGCTCTCTTTTTACCTATAAGGTTCTTCAAATTCTTTGTTATCCACTTTGGGTCATTAGTATTCGATCTATTCAATTTGTATGGTATACTACGTTCCTGTGCTTTGTTTAGAATATTCTTAAATAAGTTATATATTGAATCCACATCGAAATCCCCATTTACGTCACCTATCACTGGGTTCATGATTCGCTCCAAGACCGGCCCCCACCCCATACCCAAGACTTTCCAATCAATTTTTTAATCAATATGGGATTTTTTAATCGAAGCGTTAGTAACAAGACACCTGGTGTGGTTCTTAAGCTATATCTTACTCTGGTTAGGCCCCATTTAGATTATGCAGTTCAGTTTTGGTCGCCGTATTATAGAATGGATATAAATTCACTTGAACGTGTCCAACGTAGAATGACTAAGTTAGTTCCCCAAATAAGAAATCTTTCATATGAAGAAAGATTAACAAAGCTTAAGTTGCATTCACTGGAAAGGCGAAGAGTTAGGGGTGACATGATAGAGGTTTACAAGTGGGTGAATGGACATAACAAAGGGATATTAATAGGGTATTAAAAATATCAACACAAGACAGAACACGAAACAATGGGTATAAATTGGATAAGTTTAGATTTAGGAAAGACTTGGGTAAATACTGGTTCAGTAACAGGGTTGTTGATTTGTGGAACCAATTACCGCGTAACGTGGTGGAGGTGGGGTCCCTCGATTGTTTCAAGCGCGGGTTGGACGTGTATATGAGTGGGATTGGGTGGTTATAAATAGGAGCTGCCTCGTATGGGCCAACAGGCCTTCTGCAGTTGCCTTTGTTCTTATGTTCTTAAATAACGGATAATGACAAGGAGATGAGTAGTATTTTTAACAAATATTTTATATCTGTATTTACTAAAGAAGAGCTTAACAATATGCCTTCAGCCGAACAAGTCTATGTGGGTGGGGACGAGGACCGGTTGACGAGTTTAACAGTTACCAGGGAGGATGTAATTAAACAATTAGAAAATCTAAAACCAAACAAATCCCCAGGGCCGGATGAAGTGTTTGCCAGGGTGCTTAAAGAATGCAAGGAGGAACTTTCCGAGCCACTGTCTACCATATTTATATTTAATAAATCAATAGAGTCAGGCAGAGTGCCAGAGTCATGGAAGGTAGCTAATGTGGTACCAAGTTTTAAGAAAGGAGATAGATCACTTGCGCCAAACTATCGGCCAATTAGCCTAACGTCTATTGTGGGAAAATTACTTGAATCAATAATTGCAAATACAATTCGTCTCCATCTTGAAAAACATAAATTAATAAATGAGTCGCAACATGGTTTTACAAATGGCTGTTCATAAGAACATAAGAACATAAGAACATAAGAACAAAGGTAACTGCAGAAGGCCTATTGGCCCATACGAGGCAGCTCCTATTCTATAACCACCCAATCCCACTCATATACTTGTCCAACCCGTGCTTGAAACAATCGAGGGACCCCACCTCCACAATGTTACGCGGCAATTGGTTCCACAAATCAACAACCCTATTACTGAACCAGTATTTACCCAAGTCTTTCCTAAATCTAAACTTATCCAATTTATATCCATTGTTTCGTGTTCTGTCCTGTGTTGATACTTTTAATACCCTATTAATATCCCCCCGGTTATGTCCATTCATCCACTTGTAAACCTCTATCATGTCACCCCTAACTCTTCGCCTTTCCAGTGAATGCAACTTAAGCTTTGTTAATCTTTCTTCATATGAAAGATTTCTAATTTGGGGAATTAACTTAGTCATCCTACGCTGGACACGTTCAAGTGAATTTATATCCATTCTATAATATGGCGACCAAAACTGAACTGCATAATCTAAATGGGGCCTAACTAGAGCAAGATATAGCTTGAGAACCACACCAGGTGTCTTGTTACTAACGCTGCGATTAATAAATCCAAGTGTCCGATTTGCCTTATTACGAACATTTATGCATTGATCCTTTTGTTTTAAATTCTTACTAATCATAACTCCCAGATCCCTTTCGCAATCCGACTTCGCAATCACAACACCATCTAGCTCGTATCTTGTAACTCTATCATCATTACCTGACATAAGAACATAAGAACATAAGAACAAAGGTAACTGCAGAAGGCCTATTGGCCCATACGAGGCAGCTCCTATTCTATAACCACCCAATCCCACTCATATACTTGTCCAACCCGTGCTTGAAACAATCGAGGGACCCCACCTCCACAATGTTACGCGGCAATTGGTTCCACAAATCAACAACCCTGTTACTGAACCAGTATTTACCCAAGTCTTTCCTAAATCTAAACTTATCCAATTTATACCCATTGTTTCGTGTTCTGTCCTGTGTTGATACTTTTAATACCCTATTAATATTCCCCCGGTTATGTCCATTCATCCACTTGTAAACCTCTATCATGTCACCCCTAACTCTTCGCCTTTCCAGTGAATGCAACTTAAGCTTTGTTAATCTTTCTTCATATGAAAGATTTCTAATTTGGGGAATTAACTTAGTCATCCTACGCTGGACACGTTCAACCTCAGAACTTTACATTTATCAGCATTAAACTGCATCTGCCAATCCTTTGACCATTTCAAAACCCTATCTAGATCAACTTGAAGTGATAGTGAGTCCTCCTCCGAATTAATTTCCCTACCGATTTTCGTATCATCGGCAAATTTGCAAATGTTGCTACTCAAACCTGAATCTAAATCATTTATATATATTATAAACAACAGAGGTCCCAGGACAGAGCCTTGAGGCACTCCACTTACAACATTTTCCCACTCTGACTTGATTCCATTTATACTAACTCTCTGTTTCCTTTGGTATAGCCATGCCCTAATCCAGCTTAATATAGCACCCCCAATACCATGAGACTCTATTTTTTTAATCAGTCTTTCATGTGGCACTGTATCAAAAGCTTTGCTAAAGTCAAGGTATACAACATCGCAATCCTTACCACTATCAACTGCCTCAACAATGCTAGAATAAAAAGATAACAAATTTGTTAAACATGAACGGCCATTTATAAAACCATGTTGCGACTCAATTATTAATTTATGTTTTTCAAGATGAAGACGAATTTTATTTGCTATTATAGATTCGAGTAACTTTCCCACAATAGACGTTAGGCTAATTGGTCGATAGTTAGACGCAAGTGATCTATCTCCTTTCTTAAAAACTGGTATCACATTAGCAACTTTCCAAAACTCTGGCACTCTGCCTGACTCTATTGATTTATTAAATATGGTTGACAGTGGGTCACAAAGCTCCTCTTTGCATTCTTTAAGCACCCTAGCAAACACTTCATCCGGCCCTGGGGATTTGTTTGGTTTGAGTTTTACTATTTGTTTCAGAACATCCTCCCTGGTAACTGCTAAACTCGTCAACCTGTCCTCGTCCCCACCCACATAGACTTGTTCGGCTGAAGGCATATTGTTAAGTTCCTCTTTAGTAAATACAGATACAAAATATTTATTAAAAATACTAATCATCTCTTCATCACTATCTGTTATTTGACCTGTCTCAGTTTTTAATGGACCTATCCTTTCCCTAGTCTTAGTACGATATAACTGAAAAAACCCTTTAGGATTTGTCTTTGCTTGCCCTGCTATGCGAACTTCATAGTTTCTTTTTGCTTTCCTTATCTCTTTTTTAACATTTCTAACCAGTTGTACGAATTCCTGTTCTAAAGTGACCTCCCCATTTTTAATCCTTTTGTACCAAGCTCTCTTTTTACCTATAAGGTTCTTCAAATTCTTTGTTATCCACTTTGGGTCATTAGTATACGATCTATTCAATTTGTATGGTATACTACGTTCCTGTGCTTTGTTTAGAATATTCTTAAATAAGTTATATATTGAATCCACATCGAAATCCCCATTTAAGTCACCTATCGCTGGGTTCATGTCTCGCTCCAAGACCGGCCCACACCCCATACCCAAGCCTTTCCAATCAATTTGACCCAATAAATTTCTTAGGCTATTAAAATCAGCTTTTCGAAAATCTGGCACTTTAACAGAATTTTCTCCTACTGGTCTATTCCATTCTATGCTAAATCTGATTTCTTTGTGATCACTGCTCCCTAGCTCACTCCCTATTTCGATGTCATTAATTTGCGTTTCCCTGTTAGTTAACACTAAATCTAAAATATTATTTTCCCGTGTTGGTTCCTTAATGTGTTGCGTAAGAAAGCAATCGTCAATTAATTCTAGAAAATCTTCTGCTTCACTATTCCCTGTTTTGTTCAACCAGTTTATTCCGCTAAAATTAAAGTCACCCATGACATAAATACTGTTAGATCTAGATGCTCTAGATATTTCATCCCATAGATGCTTTGCTTCCATTCTGTCTAAATTTGGTGGCCTATATATTACTCCTATTATAATATTATTAGCTTTTTCGTTTAATTCAATCCAAATAGTTTCTGTGTGTGGCTCTGTTTTGATTCCCTCTTTGAGACTACATTTCAAATTGTCCCTAACATATATGGCTACTCCACCTCCTCGTCTAATATATCTATCTGTGTGAAATAGTTTAAATCCATATATTTGATATTCAGCTAATAGTTCTCTATTTTCTACATTCATCCACGTTTCGGTAAGTGCAATAATATCTATTTTTTCTGTGCAGACAAGAGCATTTAATTCGTTAATTTTATTTCTTAGACTTCTACTGTTAGTGTAATATACCCTAAGTGAATTGTTATTTTGCGGACCTTCTCTTTCCCTGATCGTTTTGCCAATTCCTTTCTCCCACAAACACATACTTTTATTACCTCCTTCCTCCAAATCAATTCCCATACCTCTATCTACTAACAGTTTAAACCCAAACAAACACCTCTAACCACTTCTTCTAGCGAGTTCGCAACAGCAACAACCCCAGCTCTCGATAGATGCACCCCATCACGAGCATACATTTCATTTCTTCCATAGAAGTGTTCCCAGTTGTCTATGAAAGATATTGCATTTGATTTGCAATATCTTTCCAGCCGGCAATTGACACCAAGTGCCCTCGATATCCATTCATTTCCCACTCCCTTTCTTGGAAGAATGCCACATATGATCGGGATTCCTCCCTTGCTCCTAACTAACTCTATGGCTGTTTTATACCTCTGAATCAGTTCCTCACTCCTGACTCGACCAACATCATTTCCTCCCACGCTAATGCAAATAATGGGATTGTTCCCATTACCAGCCATAATATCATTCATGTTGTTTATAATATCACCAATGCCAGCTCCGGGATAGCAAACCCTTAACCTGTTCCCCCTATCTCTAGCACAAAACGTTCTATCCAAATACCTTATCTGGGAATCTCCCACAACTAATGTTTGCTTAGGTACTTCCTTTACTTTCTGAGGGGCCTGCGCTTCCTTTCTCTTCGTTGCTTTCCCTTTTGCGCGATCCACAGTCTCTCCACAGCACTCGTCCTCCAAAACGTCAAATGAATTTGAAGTTGCTATGGCGTTTGAAGGCGGCTTTATCAAAGTCTTCTTAAGGCCCCTGTCTTTCGCAACTCTCCAAGACGAGGTCCCTTTACTGCTGGTCTCCTCCTTCGTTACTTCTCGTTGTTTTTTAAGCTGACGCACCTCCTCCCGCAGAGAGTCCAACTCTGTCCTCAGGGCTCCCACTAGAGTCACCAGGTCCTTCACTACAACTTCCATATTGCTATGATAATATAACAACACTCAGGAGCTCCGGTTAACACAACCTCTCACTGTGACTTCACCTGACCGACTCATGTTTAACAAATTTGCTAACTTTTTATTCCAGCATAGTTGAGGCAGTTGATAGTGGTAAGGATTGTGATGTTGTGTCTTTTGACTTTAGCAAAGCTTTTGATACAGTGCCACATGAAACACTAATTAAAAAAATAGAAGCTCATGGTATTGGGGGTGCTATATTAACTTGGATTAGGGCATGGCTATTCCAAAGGAAACAGAGAGTTAGTATAAATAGGGTTAAGTCAGAGTGGGATAATGTTGTTAGTGGAGTACCTCAGGGCTCTGTCCTGGGACCTCTGTTGTTTATAATATATATAAATGATTTAGACTCAGGTTTGAGTAGCAACATTTGCAAATTTGCCGATGATACGAAAATCGGTAAGGAAATTAATTCGGAGGAGGACTCACTATCACTTTAAGTTGATCTAGAAAGGGTTTAGAAATGGTCAAAGGATTGGCAAATGCAGTTGAATGATGATAAATGTAAAGTACTGAGGCTAGCTAATGATGATAGAGTTATAGGTTACGAGCTAGATGGTGTTGAGATTGCGAAGTCGGATTGCGAAAGGGATCTTGGAGTTATGATTAGAACATAAGAACAAAGGCAACTGCAGAAGGCCTTATTGGCCCATACAAGGCAGCTCCTCTCTATAACCACCCAATCCCACCCATATACATGTCCAACCCGCGCTTGAAACAATCGAGGGACCCCACCTCCACCACGATACGCGGTAATTGGTTCCACAAATCAACAACCCTGTTACCGAACCAGTATTTACCCAGGTTTATTTATCAGGTTTGAGCAGCAACATCTGCAATCAACTGCCTCAACTATGCTGGAATAAAAAGATAACAAATTTGTTAAACATGAACGTACCTCGCTCTCTTTTTACCTATAAGGTTCTTCAGATCCTTTGTTATCCACTTTGGATCATTAGTATTCGATCTATTCAATTTATATGGTATACTACGTTCCTGGGCTTTGCTTAAAATGTTTTTAAATAGGTTATATTTTGAATCCATATCGAAAACCCCTTTTACGTCACCTATCGCTAGATTCACGTCTAGCTCCGATACCGGCCCACACCCCATACCCAAGACTTTCCAATCTATTTAAAAACATAACATACGAACATAAGAACAAAGGCAACTGCAGAAGGCCTATTGGCCCATACGAGGCAGCTCCTATTTATAACCACCCAATCCCACTCATATACATGTCCAACCCATGCTTGAAACAATCGAGGGACCCCACCTCCACAATGTTACGCGGCAATTGGTTCCACAAATCAACAACCCTGTTACTGAACCAGTATTTACCCAAGTCTTTCCTAAATCTAAACTTATCCAATTTATACCCATTGTTTCGTGTTCTGTCTTGCGTTGATACTTTCAACACCCCCACCAACATCCCCTTTGTTATGTCCATTCACCCACTTGTAAACCTCTATCATGTCACCCCTAACTCTTCGCCTTTTCAGTGAATGCAACTTAAGCTTTGTTAATCTTTCTTCATATGAAAGATTTCTAATTTGACCAAACAAATCCCCAGGGCCGGATGAAGTGTTTGCTAGGGTGCTTAAAGAATGCAAAGAGGAGCTTTGTGACCCACTGTCAACCATATTTAATAAATCAATAGAGTCAGGCAGAGTGCCAGAGTTTTGGAAAGTTGCTAATGTGATACCAGTTTTTAAGAAAGGAGATAGATCACTTGCGTCTAACTATCGACCAATTAGCCTAACGTCTATTGTGGGAAAGTTACTCGAATCTATAATAGCAAATAAAATTCGTCTTCATCTTGAAAAACATAAATTAATAATTGAGTCGCAACATGGTTTTATAAATGGCCGTTCATGTTTAACAAATTTGTTATCTTTTTATTCTAGCATTGTTGAGGCAGTTGATAGTAGTAAGGATTGCGATGTTGTATACCTTGACTTTAGCAAAGCTTTTGATACAGTGCCACATGAAAGACTGATTAAAAAAATAGAGTCTCATGGTATTGGGGGTGCTATATTAAGCTGGATTAGGGCATGGCTATACCATAGGAAACAGAGAGTTAGTATAAATGGAATCAAGTCAGAGTGGGAAAATGTTGTAAGTGGAGTGCCTCAAGGCTCTGTCCTGGGACCTCTGTTGTTTATAATATATATAAATGATTTAGATTCAGGTTTGAGTAGCAACATTTGCAAATTTGCCGATGATACGAAAATCGGTAGGGAAATTAATTCGGAGGAGGACTCACTATCACTTCAAGTTGATCTAGATAGGGTTTTGAAATGGTCAAAGGATTGGCAGATGCAGTTTAATGCTGATAAATGTAAAGTTCTGAGGTTAGGTAATGATGATAGAGTTACAAGATACGAGCTAGATGGTGTTGTGATTGCGAAGTCGGATTGCGAAAGGGATCTGGGAGTTATGATTAGTAAGAATTTAAAACAAAAGGATCAATGCATAAATGTTCGTAATAAGGCAAATCGGACACTTGGATTTATTAATCGCAGCGTTAGTAACAAGACACCTGGTGTGGTTCTCAAGCTATATCTTGCTCTAGTTAGGCCCCATTTAGATTATGCAGTTCAGTTTTGGTCGCCATATTATAGAATGGATATAAATTCACTTGAACGTGTCCAGCGTAGGATGACTAAGTTAATTCCCCAAATTAGAAATCTTTCATATGAAGAAAGATTAACAAAGCTTAAGTTGCATTCACTGGAAAGGCGAAGAGTTAGGGGTGACATGATAGAGGTTTACAAGTGGATGAATGGACATAACCGGGGGGATATTAATAGGGTATTAAAAGTATCAACACAGGACAGAACACGAAACAATGGATATAAATTGGATAAGTTTAGATTTAGGAAAGACTTGGGTAAATACTGGTTCAGTAACAGGGTTGTTGATTTGTGGAACCAATTGCCGCGTAACATTGTGGAGGTGGGGTCCCTCGATTGTTTCAAGCACGGGTTGGACAAGTATATGAGTGGGATTGGGTGGTTATAGAATAGGAGCTGCCTCGTATGGGCCAATAGGCCTTCTGCAGTTACCTTTGTTCTTATGTTCTTATGTTCTTAATTTGGGGAATTAACTTAGTCATCCTACGCTGGACACGTTCAAGTGAATTTATATCCATTCTATAATATTCCGACCAAAACTGAACTGCATAATCTAAATGGGGCCTAACTAGAGCAAGATATAGCTTGAGAACCACACCAGGTGTCTTGTTACTAACGATGCGATTAATAAATCCAAGTGTCCGATTTGCCTTATTACGAACATTTATGCATTGATCCTTTTGTTTTAAATTCTTACTAATCATAACTTCCAGATCCCTTTCGCAATCCGACTTCGCAATCTCAACACCATCTAGCTCGTATCTTGTAACCCTATCATCATTACCTAACCTCAGAACTTTACATTTATCTGCATTTAACTGCATCTGCCAATCCTTCGACCATTTCAAAACCCTATCTAGATCAACTTGAAGTGATAGTGAGTCCTCCTCCGAATTAATTTCCTTACCGATTTTCGTATCATCGGCAAATTTGCAAATGTTGGCTACTCAAACCTGAATCTAAATCATTTATATATATATTATAAACAACAGAGGTCCCAGGACAGAGCCCTGAGGCACCCCACTTACAACATTTTCCCACTCTGACTTGACTCTATTTATACTAACTCTCTGTTTCCTTCGGTATAGTCATGCCCTAATCCAGCTTAATATAGCACCCCCATTCATTTCCCACTCCCTTTCTTGGAAGAATGCCACATATGATCGGGGTTCCTCCCTTGCTCCTAACTAATTCAATGGCTGTCCTGAATCTCTGTATTAGTTCCTCACTCCTAACTCGTCCAACATCATTACCCCCTGCACTAATTCAAATAATGGGTTTGTTTCCATTTCCTGTCATAATATCATTCATGTTTCCAACAATATCACCAATTCCAGCTCCCGGGTAGCAAACCCTTAATCTGTTCCCCCTATCTCTGGCACAAAACGTTCTGTCTAAATACCTCACCTTGGTTTCTCCCACAACCAAAATTCGCTTCGATTCTCCCTTTTCCTTTCGAGCAGTTTGAGGGACCTGCGCTTCAATGCTCCTCGTTACTTTGAATTTGCCACCTCGTTGAACAACAGGTTCAACACAGCACTCGTCCTCTAATACGTCAAATGCGTTAAAAGTCCTTAGGTGTAAGCTATTAGTTGTCGGTTTTGCCAAGGTCTTCTTAAGACCCCTGTCTTTCACAACTTGCCAAGACGAGGACTTCTTAATACTGGTCTCGTCAGTCCTTCTTAATGAGGTCCCGTCAACACTGGCCTCCTCCTTCGTTTCCTCCCGAAGTCGTAGCCGTCGTACCTCCTCCCGCAGGGAATCCATCTCTGCTCTCAGAGCTCCAACCAGACTAACCAAATCTTTTACTAATCCTTCCATTATTGCTATAATAATGATTGCAATAATAATATATATAATATATATTGCAATTCTATTATTGCAATAATAATATATATAAATTATTTAGATTCAGGTTTGAGTAGCAACATTTGCAAATTTGCCGATGATACGAAAATCGGTAAGGAAATTAATTCGGAGGAGGACTCACTATCACTTCAAGTTGATCTAGATAGGGTTTTGAAATGGTCAAAGGATTGGCAGATGCAGTTTAATGCTGATAAATGTAAAGTTCTGAGGTTAGGTAATGATGATAGAGTTACAAGATACGAGCTAGATGGTGTTGAGATTGCGAAGTCGGATTGCGAGAGGGATCTGGGAGTTATGATTAGTAAGAATTTAAAACAAAAGGATCAATGCATAAATGTTCATAATAAGGCAAATCGGACACTTGGATTTATTAATCGCAGCGTTAGTAACAAGACACCTGGTGTGGTTCTTAAGCTATATCTTACTCTGGTTTGGCCCCATTTAGATTATGCAGTTCAGTTTTGGTCGCCGTATTATAGAATGGATATAAATTCACTTGAACGTGTCCAACGTAGAATGACTAAGTTAGTTCCCCAAATAAGAAATCTTTCATATGAAGAAAGATTAACAAAGCTTAAGTTGCATTCACTGGAAAGGCGAAGAGTTAGGGGTGACGTGATAGAGGTTTATGAATGGACATAACAGGGGGGATATTAATAGGGTATTAAAAATATCAACACAAGACAGAACACGAAACAATGGGTATAAATTGGATAAGTTTAGATTTCGGAATGACTTGGGTAAATACTGGTTCAGTAACAGGGTTGTTGATTTGTGGAACCAATTGCAGCGTAACGTGGTGGAGGTGGGGTCCCTCGATTGTTTCAAGCGAGAGTTGGACAAGTATATGAGTGGGATTGGGTGGTTATAGATAGGAGCTGTCTCGTATGGGCCAATGGGCCTTCTGCAGTTACCTTTGTTCTTATGTTATGACAATATGGTATGCATTAGGAATCGTTGATAGTGTGACGTGAACTGCTGAAGAGGTATGAGAGGTGAGGTGTATGAACACTGTATAAAGAGACAGTTAATCAAGCTAGTACTCAGTATTCGGGAGACAGTTCACTACACAACTCCACCAGCTTTTGTTTGACACACAGAATGGATATGGACATATATGGCTTCAGGAGAAAGGAACGTAAGGAGTTTTCTCGCCGACATTACCACCCATATCGGCGGCACATCTCCTCTGGCCATTTATTTTCTAGTGGTTTTGATGAAAAATCCTTCACACCAAATGATGGTTTCTCTAAAGAAGTAGGGGAAGACTTAATTCTCCAGAGCGTCGGAAAGGACTTGACTCCTCAGAGCGTCGTAGCAAAGGACTTTACTCTCCAGTGTGATAGAGTGGAAGAGTTAACTCTCCGGAGCGTTGTTGCCAAGGACTTATATCTCAGTGATTCAGACGATGAAAGCACTGCCCCCATTGATGAAGTGGAAGACTTAAGTCGCGAGAATGTCGTTGTAGAAAACTCAACGGCACAGAAGTGTGTCGTAGCAAAGGACTTAACTAAACAGAATGTCCAAGAGTTCTCATCTCTCCAGAGTGTCGTAGAAGACGACATTCTGAAGAGTGTTTTAGACGAGGATTTATATCTCAGTAATTCAGATGATGAAGATGAATTGAAGGACTTCAGTGCTCAGAATTATGTAACAGAAGACTCGACTCTTCAGTGTGATGTAGCACAAGACTCAAATCTCCAGAGCGTCATATCCAAGGACAACATTCGTACCAGCGTTATAGAGGAGGATTTATATATGAGTGATGAAGATGAATTGATTAGCTTCAGTAACCAGAATTTTGTAGCAGAAGATTCGACTTTTGAGAGTGTTTTAACACAAGATTCAAATCTCCAGAAAGTCGTAGGGAAGTACGTCATTTCTACAAGTGTTTTACAAGATGATTTATATACAAGTGATTCAGATGATGAAAGAAGTGCTCTCACTGATGAAGCGACGGATTTCAGTCACCAGAATCTTGTAGCAAAAGACTTAACTCTTCAGTGTGTCATAGCACAAGACTCAATTCTTCAGAGCGTCGTAGAGAAGAACGTCATTCTCCAAGGTGTTTTAGCCGAGGATTTATATGTCAGTGATTCAGAAGACGAAGTGGAAGAACTTAGTCTCCAGTGTGACAGAGAGGAAGAGTTCAATCTCAGTACTGTAGCAAAGGATTTATATCTCAGTGATTCTGACGATGAAAGCACTGCAAAAGTTTAATTGGTGCATACTGCCAGCACGTTTCCTTTTAAACATTTCTCATTGAATATAAACAACATATTCTGTATTAACTATTTTCTGGTTTAGGGCTTCTATCCCTCTTACTAGAGCTGTGGGTTATTTTTTTTAATAAACATATTTTGTAAACCCTTTTCTAATTAACCTAAAAAGCATTTAACATCAAACACAAGTGTCAACTGAAATCATGTCTATTACTCTCAGCTATCAAAATAGCATATAATAAAAATAAAAAACAGTAGTTTTATCCAAAAAAAATTAGTTAAACAAAAAAATGGATTTTTTTTTCTTATTTGATTATCGGACGGTTTGAATGAAACTTATACACCTTACTGCACGTAAGCGTATCTGTATGGGTGCCAATTTTGGAGGTAATTGAACATTACCACAAATAAGAACAAAGGCAACTGCAGAAGGCCCATTGGCCCATACGAGGCAGCTCCTGTTTATAACCACCCAACCCCACTCATATGTATGTCCAACCAATGCTTGAAACAATCGAGGGACCCCACCTCCACAATGTTACGCGGCAATTGGTTCCACAAATCACCAACCCTGTTACTGAACCAGTATTTACCCAAGTCTTTCCTAAATCTAAACTTATCCCATTTTTACCCATTGTTTCGTGTTCTGTCTTGTGTTGATACTTTTAATACCCCATTAATATCATCTTTGTTATGTCCTTTCACCCACTTGTAAACCTCTATCATGTCACCCTTAACTCTTCGCCTTTCCAGTGAATGCAACTTAAGCTTTGTTAATCTTTCTTCATATGAAAGATTTATAATATGGGGAATTAACTTAGTCATCCTACGCTGGACACGTTCAAGTTAATTTATATCCATTCTATAATATGGCGACCAAAACTGAACTGCATAATCTAAATGGGGCCTAACTAGAGCAAGATATAGCTTGAGAACCACACCAGGTGTCTTGTTACTAACGCTGCGATTAATAAATCCAAGTGTCCGATTTGCCTTATTACGAACATTTATGCATTGATCCTTTTGTTTTTAATTCTTACTAATCATAACTCCCAGATCCCTCTGAATCTAAATCATTTATATATATTATAAACAACAGAGGTCCCAGGACTGAGCCCTGAGGCACCCCACTTACAACATTTTCCCACTCTGACTTGACTCTATTTATACTAACTCTCTGTTTCCTTCGGTATAGTCATGCCCTAATCCAGCTTAATATAGCACCCCCAATACCTTGAGACTCTATCTTTTTAATCAGTCTTTCATGAGGCACTGTATCAAAAGCTTTGCTAAAGTCAAGGTACACAACATCACAATCCTTACCACTATCAACTGCCTCAACTATGCTGGAATAAAAAGTTAGCAAATTTGTTAAACATGAACGGCCATTTGTAAAACCATGTTGCGACTCATTTATTAATTTATGTTTTTGAAGATGGAGACGAATTGTATTTGCAATTATTGATTCAAGTAACTTTCCCACAATAGACGTTAGGCTAATTGGCCGATAGTTTGACACAAGTGATCTATCTCCTTTCTTAAAAATTGGTACCACATTAGCTACCTTCCATGACTCTGGCACTCTGCCTGACTCTATTGATTTATTAAATATGGTAGACAGTGGCTCGGAAAGCTCCTCTTTGCATTCTTTAAGCACCCTGGCAAACACTTCATCCGGCCCTGGGGATTTGTTTGGTTTTAGTTTTTCTAGTTGTTTAATTACATCCTCCCTGGTAACTGCTAAACTAGTCAACCTGTCCTCATCCCCACCCACATAGACTTGTTCGGCTGAAGGCATATTGTTGAGTTCTTCTTTAGTAAATACAGATATAAAATATTTGTTAAAAATACTACTCATCTCCTTGTCATTATCCGTTATTTGACCTGTCTCAGATTTTAATGGACCTATCCTTTCCCTAGTCTTAGTTCGATATAACTGAAAAAACCCTTTAGGATTTGACTTTACTTGCTCTGCTATGCGAACTTCATAGTTTCTTTTTGCTTTCCTAATCTCTTTTTTAACATTTCTAATCAGTTGTATGAATTCCTGTTGCCTCGTATGGGCCAATAGGCCTTCTGCAGTTACCTTTGTTCTTATGTTCTTATGTTGGGAAAATGTTGTAAGTGGAGTGCCTCAGGGCTCTGTCCTGGGACCTCTGTTGTTTATAATGTATGTGGGTGATTTGGATTCGGGTTTGAGTGGCAACATTTGCAAATTTGCCGATGGTGCGAGGATCGGTGGGGAAATTAGTTCGGAGGAGGACTCACTATCACTTCGAGTTGATCTGGATAGGATTTTGAAATGGTCAAGGGATTGGCGGATGCAGTTTGGTGCTGATAAATGTAGAGTTCTGAGGTTGGGTGGTGATGGTGGAGTTGCGGGATACGAGCTAGATGGTGTTGTGATTGCGAAGTCGGATTGCGAAAGGGATCTGGGAGTTGTGATTAGTAAGAATTTAAAACAAAAGGATCAATGCATAAATGTTCGTAATAAGGCAAATCGGACACTTGGATTTATTAATCGCAGCGTTAGTAACAAGACACCTGGTGTGGTTCTCAAGCTATATCTTGCTTTAGTTAGGCCCCATTTAGATTATGCAGTTCAGTTTTGGTCGCCATATTATAGAATGGATATAAATTCACTTGAACGTGTCCAGCGTAGGATGACTAAGTTAATTCCCCAAATTAGAAATCTTTCATATGAAGAAAGATTAACAAAGCTTAAGTTGCATTCACTGGAAAGGCGAAGAGTTAGGGGTGACATGATAGAGGTTTACAAGTGGATGAATGGACATAACCGGGGGGATATTAATAGGGTATTAAAAGTATCAACACAGGACAGAACACGAAACAATGGATATAAATTGGATAAGTTTAGATTTAGGAAAGACTTGGGTAAATACTGGTTCAGTAACAGGGTTGTTGATTTGTGGAACCAATTGCCGCGTAACATTGTGGAGGTGGGGTCCCTCGATTGTTTCAAGCACGGGTTGGACAAGTATATGAGTGGGATTGGGTGGTTATAGAATAGGAGCTGCCTCGTATGGGCCAATAGGCCTTCTGCAGTTACCTTTGTTCTTATGTTCTTATGTGTTGAGATTGCGAAGTCGGATTGCGAAAGGGATCTGGGAGTTGTGATTGGTGGGAATTTAAAACAAAAGGATCAATGCATGAATGTTCGTGGTGGGGCGAATGGGACACTGGGATTTGTTGATCGAGGCGTTGGTGACGGGACACCTGGTGTGGTTCTTCAGCTGTATCTTGCTCTGGTTGGGCCCATTTGGATTGTGCAGTTCAGTTTTGGTCGCCGTACTATGGAATTGATATAGATTCACTTGAGCGTGTCCAACGTAGGATGACTAAGTTGGTTCCCCAAATTAGAAATCTTTCATGTGAAGAAAGATTAACAGGGCTTGGGTTGCATTCACTGGAAAGGCGAAGAGTTGGGGGTGACATGATGGAGGTTTGCAGGTGGATGGATGGACATAACAAAGGGGATATTAATAAGGTATTAAAATTATCAACAAGACAGAACACGAAACAATGGGTATAAATTGGATAAGTTTAGATTTAGGAAAGACTTGGGTAAATACTGGTTCAGTAACAGGGTTATTGATTTGTGGAACCAATTACCGCGTAACGTGGTGGAGGTGGGGTCCCTCTATTGTTTCAAGCGCGGGTTGGACAAGTATATGAGTGGGATTGGGTGGTTATAAATAGGAGCTGCCTCGTATGGGCCAATAGGCCTTCTGCAGTTGCCTTTGTTCTTATGTTCTTATGTTCTTATGTTCTGTTCTAACCTGACTTCCCCATTCTTAATCCTTTTGTACCAAGCTCTCTTTTTACCTATAAGGTTCTTTAAATTATTTGTTATCCACTTTGGGTCATTAGTATTCGACCTATTCAATTTGAATGGTATACTACGTTCCTTTGCTTTGTTTATAATATTCTTAATTAAGTTATATATTAAATCCATATCGAAATCCCCTTTTACGTCACCTATCGCTGGGTTCATGTCTCGCTCTAAGACCGGCCCACACCCCATACCCAAGAGTTTCCAATCTATTTGACCCAAAAAAATTCTTAGGCTATTAAAATCAGCTTTTCGAAAATCTGGCACTTTAACAGAATTTTCTCCTACAGGTCTATTCCATTCTATGCTAAATCTGATTACTTTGTGATCACTGTTCCCTAGCTCACTCCCTATTTCGATGTCATTAATTTGTGTTTCCCTGTTAGTTAACACTAAATATAAAATATTATTTTCCCGCGTTGGTTCCTTAATGTGTTGCGTAAGAAAGCAATCGTCAATTAATTCTAGAAAATCTTCTGCTTCACTATTCCCTGTTTTGTTCACCCAGTTTATTCCACTAAAATTAAAGTCACCCATGACATAAATACTGTTAGATCTAGATGCTCTAGATATTTCATTCCATAGATGCTATGCTTCCATTCTGTCTAAATTTGGTGGCCTATATATAACTAATATTATAATATTATTTGCTTTTTCGTTTAATTCTATTAAAATAGTTTCTGTGTGTGGCTCAGTTTTGATTTCCTCTTTGAGACTACATTTCAAATTGTCCCTAACATATATGGCTACTCCCCCTCCTCGTCTAATATATCTATCTGTGTAAAATAGTTTAAATCCATTTATCTGATATTCAGCTAATAGTTCTCTATTTTCTACGTTCATCCACGTTTCGGTAAGAGCAATAATATCTATTTTTTCTGTGCAGACAAGAGCATTTAATTCATTAATTTTATTTCTTAGACTTCTACTGTTAGTGTAATATATCCTAAGTGAATTGTTATTTTGAGGCCCTTCTCTTTCTCTGATCATTTTGCCAATTCTTTTCTCCCACGAACACATACTTTTATTACCTCCTTCCTCCAAATCAATGCCCATACCACTATCTACTAACAGTTTAAACCCAAACAAACACCTCTAACCACTGGTTCCAACGAGTTCGCAACAGCAACAACCCCAGCCCTTGATAGATGCACCCCATCACGAGCATACATTTCATTTCTTCCATAGAAGCGTTCCCAGTTGTCTATGAAAGATTGCATTTGATTTGCAATATCTTTCCAGCCGGCAATTGACACCAAGTGCCCTCGACATCCATTCATTTCCCACTCCCTTTCTTGGAAGAATGCCACATATGATCGGGATTCCCCCCTTGCTCCTAACTAATTCTATGGCTGTCCTAAATCTAGTATTAAAATCTATTAAAAATTTTATTATTAAATCTATTAAAAGTATCAACACAAGAGAGAACACGAAACAATGGGTATAAATTGGATAAGTTTAGATTTAGGAAAGACTTGGGTAAATACTGGTTCAGTAACAGGGTTGTTGATTTGTGGAACCAATTACCGTGTAACATGTTGGAGATGGGGTCCCTGGATTGTTTCAAGCGCGGGTTGGACAAATATATAAGTGGGATTGGGTGGTTATAAATAGGAGCTGCCTCGTATGGGTCAATAGGCCTTCTGCAGTTGCCTTTGTTCCTATGTTCTTAAAGTGACCTCCCCATTATTAGTCCTTTTGTACCAAGCTCTCTTTTTACCTATAAGGTTCTCCAAATTCTTTGTTATCCACTTTGGGTCATTAGTATTCGATCTATTCAATTTGTATGGTATACTACGTTCCTGTGCTTTGTTTAGAATATTCTTAAATAAGTTATATATTGAATCCACATCGAAATCCCCATTTACGTCACCTATCACTGGGTTCATGATTCGCTCCAAGACCGGCCCCCACCCCATACCCAAGACTTTCCAATCAATTTTTTAATCAATATGGGATTTTTTAATCGAAGCGTTAGTAACAAGACACCTGGTGTGGTTCTTAAGCTATATCTTACTCTGGTTAGGCCCCATTTAGATTATGCAGTTCAGTTTTGGTCGCCGTATTATAGAATGGATATAAATTCACTTGAACGTGTCCAACGTAGAATGACTAAGTTAGTTCCCCAAATAAGAAATCTTTCATATGAAGAAAGATTAACAAAGCTTAAGTTGCATTCACTGGAAAGGCGAAGAGTTAGGGGTGACATGATAGAGGTTTACAAGTGGGTGAATGGACATAACAAAGGGGATATTAATAGGGTATTAAAAATATCAACACAAGACAGAACACGAAACAATGGGTATAAATTGGATAAGTTTAGATTTAGGAAAGACTTGGGTAAATACTGGTTCAGTAACAGGGTTGTTGATTTGTGGAACCAATTACCGCGTAACGTGGTGGAGGTGGGGTCCCTCGATTGTTTCAAGCGCGGGTTGGACGTGTATATGAGTGGGATTGGGTGGTTATAAATAGGAGCTGCCTCGTATGGGCCAACAGGCCTTCTGCAGTTGCCTTTGTTCTTATGTTCTTAAATAACGGATAATGACAAGGAGATGAGTAGTATTTTTAACAAATATTTTATATCTGTATTTACTAAAGAAGAGCTTAACAATATGCCTTCAGCCGAACAAGTCTATTGGTGGGGACGAGGACCGGTTGACGAGTTTAACAGTTACCAGGGAGGATGTAATTAAACAATTAGAAAATCTAAAACCAAACAAATCCCCAGGGCCGGATGAAGTGTTTGCCAGGGTGCTTAAAGAATGCAAGGAGGAGCTTTCCGAGCCACTGTCTACCATATTTATATTTAATAAATCAATAGAGTCAGGCAGAGTGCCAGAGTCATGGAAGGTAGCTAATGTGGTACCAAGTTTTAAGAAAGGAGATAGATCACTTGCGTCAAACTATCGGCCAATTAGCCTAACGTCTATTGTGGGAAAGTTACTTGAATCAATAATTGCAAATACAATTCGTCTCCATCTTGAAAAACATAAATTAATAAATGAGTCGCAACATGGTTTTACAAATGGCTGTTCATGTTTAACAAATTTGCTAACTTTTTATTCCAGCATAGTTGAGGCAGTTGATAGTGGTAAGGATTGTGATGTTGTGTCTTTTGACTTTAGCAAAGCTTTTGATACAGTGCCACATGAAACACTAATTAAAAAAATAGAAGCTCATGGTATTGGGGGTGCTATATTAACTTGGATTAGGGCATGGCTATTCCAAAGGAAACAGAGAGTTAGTATAAATAGGGTTAAGTCAGAGTGGGATAATGTTGTTAGTGGAGTACCTCAGGGCTCTGTCCTGGGACCTCTGTTGTTTATAATATATATAAATGATTTAGACTCAGGTTTGAGTAGCAACATTTGCAAATTTGCCGATGATACGAAAATCGGTAAGGAAATTAATTCGGAGGAGGACTCACTATCACTTTAAGTTGATCTAGATAGGGTTTTGAAATGGTCAAAGGATTGGCAAATGCAGTTTAATGATGATAAATGTAAAGTACTGAGGCTAGCTAATGATGATAGAGTTACAAGATACAAGCTAGATGGTGTTGAGATTGCGAAGTCGGATTGCGAAAGGGATCTTGGAGTTATGATTAGAACATAAGAACAAAGGCAACTGCAGAAGGCCTTATTGGCCCATACAAGGCAGCTCATCTCTATAACCACCCAATCCCACCCATATACATGTCCAACCCGCGCTTGAAACAATCGAGGGACCCCACCTCCACCACGATACGCGGTAATTGGTTCCACAAATCAACAACCCTGTTACCGAACCAGTATTTACCCAGGTTTATTTATCAGGTTTGAGCAGCAACATCTGCAATCAACTGCCTCAACTATGCTGGAATAAAAAGATAACAAATTTGTTAAACATGAACGTACCTCGCTCTCTTTTTACCTATAAGGTTCTTCAGATCCTTTGTTATCCACTTTGGATCATTAGTATTCGATCTATTCAATTTATATGGTATACTACGTTCCTGGGCTTTGCTTAAAATATTTTTAAATTATTATTAAATTGGTTTGGGTTTAAACTGTTAGTAGATAGAGGTATGGGAATTGATTTGGAGGAAGGAGGTAATAAAAGTATGTGTTTGTGGGAGAAAGGAATTGGCAAAACGATCAGGGAAAGAGAAGGTCCGCAAAATAACAATTCACTTAGGGTATATTACACTAACAGTAGAAGTCTAAGAAATAAAATTAACGAATTAAATGCTCTTGTCTGCACAGAAAAAATAGATATTATTGCACTTACCGAAACGTGGATGAATGTAGAAAATAGAGAACTATTAGCTGAATATCAAATATATGGATTTAAACTATTTCACACAGATAGATATATTAGACGAGGAGGTGGAGTAGCCATATATGTTAGGGACAATTTGAAATGTAGTCTCAAAGAGGGAATCAAAACAGAGCCACACACAGAAACTATTTGGATTGAATTAAACGAAAAAGCTAATAATATTATAATAGGAGTAATATATAGGCCACCAAATTTAGACAGAATGGAAGCAAAGCATCTATGGGATGAAATATCTAGAGCATCTAGATCTAACAGTATTTATGTCATGGGTGACTTTAATTTTAGCGGAATAAACTGGTTGAACAAAACAGGGAATAGTGAAGCAGAAGATTTTCTAGAATTAATTGACGATTGCTTTCTTACGCAACACATTAAGGAACCAACACGGGAAAATAATATTTTAGATTTAGTGTTAACTAACAGGGAAACGCAAATTAATGACATCGAAATAGGGAGTGAGCTAGGGAGCAGTGATCACAAAGAAATCAGATTTAGCATAGAATGGAATAGACCAGTAGGAGAAAATTCTGTTAAAGTGCCAGATTTTCGAAAAGCTGATTTTAATAGCCTAAGAAATTTTTTGGGTCAAATTGATTGGAAAGGCTTGGGTATGGGGTGTGGGCCGGTCTTGGAGCGAGACATGAACCCAGCGATAGGTGACTTAAATGGGGATTTCGATGTGGATTCAATATATAACTTATTTAAGAATATTCTAAACAAAGCACAGGAACGTAGTATACCATACAAATTGAATAGATCGTATACTAATGACCCAGAGTGGATAACAAAGAATTTGAAGAACCTTATAGGTAAAAAGAGAGCTTGGTACAAAAGGATTAAAAATGGGGAGGTCACTTTAGAACAGGAATTCGTACAACTGGTTAGAAATGTTAAAAAAGAGATAAGGAAAGCAAAAAGAAACTATGAAGTTCGCATAGCAGGGCAAGCAAATACAAATCCTAAAGGGTTTTTTCAGTTATATCGTACTAAGACTAGGGAAAGGATAGGTCCATTAAAAACTGAGACAGGTCAAATAACAGATAGTGATGAAGAGATGAGTAGTATTTTTAATAAATATTTTGTATCTGTATTTACTAAAGAGGAACTTAACAATATGCCTTCAGCCGAACAAGTCTATGTGGGTGGGGACGAGGACAGGTTGACGAGTTTACCAGTTACCAGGGAGGATGTTCTTAAACAAATAGTAAAACTCAAACCAAACAAATCCCCAGGGCCGGATGAAGTGTTTGCTAGGGTGCTTAAAGAATGCAAAGAGGAGCTTTGTGACCCACTGTCAACCATATTTAATAAATCAATAGAGTCAGGCAGAGTGCCAGAGTTTTGGAAAGTTGCTAATGTGATACCAGCTTTTAAGAAAGGAGATAGATCACTTGCGTCTAACTATCGACCAATTAGCCTAACGTCTATTGTGGGAAAGTTACTCGAATCTATAATAGCAAATAAAATTCGTCTTCATCTTGAAAAACATAAATTAATAATTGAGTCGCAACATGGTTTTATAAATGGCCGTTCATGTTTAACAAATTTGTTATCTTTTTATTCTAGCATTGTTGAGGCAGTTGATAGTGGTAAGGATTGCGATGTTGTATACCTTGACTTTAGCAAAGCTTTTGATACAGTGCCACATGAAAGACTGATTAAAAAATAGAGTCTCATGGTATTGGGGGTGCTATATTAAGCTGGATTAGGGCATGGCTATACCAAAGGAAACAGAGAGTTAGTATAAATGGAATCAAGTCAGAGTGGGAAAATGTTGTAAGTGGAGTGCCTCAAGGCTCTGTCCTGGGACCTCTGTTGTTTATAATATATATAAATGATTTAGATTCAGGTTTGAGTAGCAACATTTGCAAATTTGCCGATGATACGAAAATCGGTAGGGAAATTAATTCGGAGGAGGACTCACTATCACTTCAAGTTGATCTAGATAGGGTTTTGAAATGGTCAAAGGATTGGCAGATGCAGTTTAATGCTGATAAATGTAAAGTTCTGAGGTTAGGTAATGATGATAGAGTTACAAGATACGAGCTAGATGGTGTTGTGATTGCGAAGTCGGATTGCGAAAGGGATCTGGGAGTTATGATTAGTAAGAATTTAAAACAAAAGGATCAATGCATAAATGTTCGTAATAAGGCAAATCGGACACTTGGATTTATTAATCGCAGCGTTAGTAACAAGACACCTGGTGTGGTTCTCAAGCTATATCTTGCTCTAGTTAGGCCCCATTTAGATTATGCAGTTCAGTTTTGGTCGCCATATTATAGAATGGATATAAATTCACTTGAACGTGTCCAGCATAGGATGACTAAGTTAATTCCCCAAATTAGAAATCTTTCATATGAAGAAAGATTAACAAAGCTTAAGTTGCATTCACTGGAAAGGCGAAGAGTTAGGGGTGACATGATAGAGGTTTACAAGTGGATGAATGGACATAACCGGGGGGATATTAATAGGGTATTAAAAGTATCAACACAGGACAGAACACGAAACAATGGATATAAATTGGATAAGTTTAGATTTAGGAAAGACTTGGGTAAATACTGGTTCAGTAACAGGGTTGTTGATTTGTGGAACCAATTGCCGCGTAACATTGTGGAGGTGGGGTCCCTCGATTGTTTCAAGCACGGGTTGGACAAGTATATGAGTGGGATTGGGTGGTTATAGAATAGGAGCTGCCTCGTATGGGCCAATAGGCCTTCTGCAGTTACCTTTGTTCTTATGTTCTTATGTTCTTAAATAGGTTATATTTTGAATCCATATCGAAAACCCCTTTTACGTCACCTATCGCTAGATTCACGTCTAGCTCCGATACCGGCACACACCCCATACCCAAGACTTTCCAATCTATTTAAAAACATAACATACGAACATAAGAACAAAGGCAACTGCAGAAGGCCTATTGGCCCATACGAGGCAGCTCCTATTTATAACCACCCAATCCCACTCATATACATGTCCAACCCATGCTTGAAACAATCGAGGGACCCCACCTCCACAATGTTACGCGGCAATTGGTTCCACAAATCAACAACCCTGTTACTGAACCAGTATTTACCCAAGTCTTTCCTAAATCTAAACTTATCCAATTTATACCCATTGTTTCGTGTTCTGTCTTGCGTTGATACTTTCAACACCCCACCAACATCCCCTTTGTTATGTCCATTCACCCACTTGTAAACCTCTATCATGTCACCCCTAACTCTTCGCCTTTTCAGTGAATGCAACTTAAGCTTTGTTAATCTTTCTTCATATGAAAGATTTCTAATTTGGGGAATTAACTTAGTCATCCTACGCTGGACACGTTCAAGTGAATTTATATCCATTCTATAATATGGCGACCAAAACTGAACTGCATAATCTAAATGGGGCCTAACTAGAGCAAGATATAGCTTGAGAACCACACCAGGTGTCTTGTTACTAACGATGCGATTAATAAATCCAAGTGTCCGATTTGCCTTATTACGAACATTTATGCATTGATCCTTTTGTTTTAAATTCTTACTAATCATAACTTCCAGATCCCTTTCGCAATCCGACTTCGCAATCTCAACACCATCTAGCTCGTATCTTGTAACCCTATCATCATTACCTAACCTCAGAACTTTACATTTATCTGCATTTAACTGCATCTGCCAATCCTTCGACCATTTCAAAACCCTATCTAGATCAACTTGAAGTGATAGTGAGTCCTCCTCCGAATTAATTTCCTTACCGATTTTCGTATCATCGGCAAATTTGCAAATGTTGGCTACTCAAACCTGAATCTAAATCATTTATATATATATTATAAACAACAGAGGTCCCAGGACAGAGCCCTGAGGCACCCCACTTACAACATTTTCCCACTCTGACTTGACTCTATTTATACTAACTCTCTGTTTCCTTCGGTATAGTCATGCCCTAATCCAGCTTAATATAGCACCCCCATTCATTTCCCACTCCCTTTCTTGGAAGAATGCCACATATGATCGGGGTTCCTCCCTTGCTCCTAACTAATTCAATGGCTGTCCTGAATCTCTGTATTAGTTCCTCACTCCTAACTCGTCCAACATCATTACCCCCTGCACTAATTCAAATAATGGGTTTGTTTCCATTTCCTGTCATAATATCATTCATGTTTCCAACAATATCACCAATTCCAGCTCCCGGGTAGCAAACCCTTAATCTGTTCCCCCTATCTCTGGCACAAAACGTTCTGTCTAAATACCTCACCTTGGTTTCTCCCACAACCAAAATTCGCTTCGATTCTCCCTTTTTCTTTCGAGCAGTTTGAGGGACCTGCGCTTCAATGCTCCTCGTTACTTTGAATTTGCCACCTCGTTGAACAACAGGTTCAACACAGCACTCGTCCTCTAATACGTCAAATGCGTTAAAAGTCCTTAGGTGTAAGCTATTAGTTGTCGGTTTTGCCAAGGTCTTCTTAAGACCCCTGTCTTTCACAACTTGCCAAGACGAGGACTTCTTAATACTGGTCTCGTCAGTCCTTCTTAATGAGGTCCCGTCAACACTGGCCTCCTCCTTCGTTTCCTCCCGAAGTCGTAGCCGTCGTACCTCCTCCCGCAGGGAATCCATCTCTGCTCTCAGAGCTCCAACCAGACTAACCAAATCTTTTACTAATCCTTCCATTATTGCTATAATAATGATTGCAATAATAATATATATAATATATATTGCAATTCTATTATTGCAATAATAATATATATAAATTATTTAGATTCAGGTTTGAGTAGCAACATTTGCAAATTTGCCGATGATACGAAAATCGGTAAGGAAATTAATTCGGAGGAGGACTCACTATCACTTCAAGTTGATCTAGATAGGGTTTTGAAATGGTCAAAGGATTGGCAGATGCAGTTTAATGCTGATAAATGTAAAGTTCTGAGGTTAGGTAATGATGATAGAGTTACAAGATACGAGCTAGATGGTGTTGAGATTGCGAAGTCGGATTGCGAGAGGGATCTGGGAGTTATGATTAGTAAGAATTTAAAACAAAAGGATCAATGCATAAATGTTCATAATAAGGCAAATCGGACACTTGGATTTATTAATCGCAGCGTTAGTAACAAGACACCTGGTGTGGTTCTTAAGCTATATCTTACTCTGGTTTGGCCCCATTTAGATTATGCAGTTCAGTTTTGGTCGCCGTATTATAGAATGGATATAAATTCACTTGAACGTGTCCAACGTAGAATGACTAAGTTAGTTCCCCAAATAAGAAATCTTTCATATGAAGAAAGATTAACAAAGCTTAAGTTGCATTCACTGGAAAGGCGAAGAGTTAGGGGTGACGTGATAGAGGTTTATGAATGGACATAACAGGGGGGATATTAATAGGGTATTAAAAATATCAACACAAGACAGAACACGAAACAATGGGTATAAATTGGATAAGTTTAGATTTCGGAATGACTTGGGTAAATACTGGTTCAGTAACAGGGTTGTTGATTTGTGGAACCAATTGCAGCGTAACGTGGTGGAGGTGGGGTCCCTCGATTGTTTCAAGCGAGAGTTGGACAAGTATATGAGTGGGATTGGGTGGTTATAGATAGGAGCTGTCTCGTATGGGCCAATGGGCCTTCTGCAGTTACCTTTGTTCTTATGTTATGACAATATGGTATGCATTAGGAATCGTTGATAGTGTGACGTGAACTGCTGAAGAGGTATGAGAGGTGAGGTGTATGAACACTGTATAAAGAGACAGTTAATCAAGCTAGTACTCAGTATTCGGGAGACAGTTCACTACACAACTCCACCAGCTTTTGTTTGACACACAGAATGGATATGGACATATATGGCTTCAGGAGAAAGGAACGTAAGGAGTTTTCTCGCCGACATTACCACCCATATCGGCGGCACATCTCCTCTGGCCATTTATTTTCTAGTGGTTTTGATGAAAAATCCTTCACACCAAATGATGGTTTCTCTAAAGAAGTAGGGGAAGACTTAATTCTCCAGAGCGTCGGAAAGGACTTGACTCCTCAGAGCGTCGTAGCAAAGGACTTTACTCTCCAGTGTGATAGAGTGGAAGAGTTAACTCTCCGGAGCGTTGTTGCCAAGGACTTATATCTCAGTGATTCAGACGATGAAAGCACTGCCCCCATTGATGAAGTGGAAGACTTAAGTCGCGAGAATGTCGTTGTAGAAAACTCAACGGCACAGAAGTGTGTCGTAGCAAAGGACTTAACTAAAAGGAATGTCCAAGAGTTCTCATCTCTCCAGAGTGTCGTAGAAGACGACATTCTGAAGAGTGTTTTAGACGAGGATTTATATCTCAGTAATTCAGATGATGAAGATGAATTGAAGGACTTCAGTGCTCAGAATTATGTAACAGAAGACTCGACTCTTCAGTGTGATGTAGCACAAGACTCAAATCTCCAGAGCGTCATATCCAAGGACAACATTCGTACCAGCGTTATAGAGGAGGATTTATATATGAGTGATGAAGATGAATTGATTAGCTTCAGTAACCAGAATTTTGTAGCAGAAGATTCGACTTTTGAGAGTGTTTTAACACAAGATTCAAATCTCCAGAAAGTCGTAGGGAAGTACGTCATTTCTACAAGTGTTTTACAAGATGATTTATATACAAGTGATTCAGATGATGAAAGAAGTGCTCTCACTGATGAAGCGACGGATTTCAGTCACCAGAATCTTGTAGCAAAAGACTTAACTCTTCAGTGTGTCATAGCACAAGACTCAATTCTTCAGAGCGTCGTAGAGAAGAACGTCATTCTCCAAGGTGTTTTAGCCGAGGATTTATATGTCAGTGATTCAGAAGACGAAGTGGAAGAACTTAGTCTCCAGTGTGACAGAGAGGAAGAGTTCAATCTCAGTACTGTAGCAAAGGATTTATATCTCAGTGATTCTGACGATGAAAGCACTGCAAAAGTTTAATTGGTGCATACTGCCAGCACGTTTCCTTTTAAACATTTCTCATTGAATATAAACAACATATTCTGTATTAACTATTTTCTGGTTTAGGGCTTCTATCCCTCTTACTAGAGCTGTGGGTTATTTTTTTTAATAAACATATTTTGTAAACCCTTTTCTAATTAACCTAAAAAGCATTTAACATCAAACACAAGTGTCAACTGAAATCATGTCTATTACTCTCAGCTATCAAAATAGCATATAATAAAAATAAAAAACAGTAGTTTTATCCAAAAAAAATTAGTTAAACAAAAAAATGGATTTTTTTTTCTTATTTGATTATCGGACGGTTTGAATGAAACTTATACACCTTACTGCACGTAAGCGTATCTGTATGGGTGCCAATTTTGGAGGTAATTGAACATTACCACAAATAAGAACAAAGGCAACTGCAGAAGGCCCATTGGCCCATACGAGGCAGCTCCTGTTTATAACCACCCAACCCCACTCATATGTATGTCCAACCAATGCTTGAAACAATCGAGGGACCCCACCTCCACAATGTTACGCGGCAATTGGTTCCACAAATCACCAACCCTGTTACTGAACCAGTATTTACCCAAGTCTTTCCTAAATCTAAACTTATCCCATTTTTACCCATTGTTTCGTGTTCTGTCTTGTGTTGATACTTTTAATACCCCATTAATATCATCTTTGTTATGTCCTTTCACCCACTTGTAAACCTCTATCATGTCACCCTTAACTCTTCGCCTTTCCAGTAAATGCAACTTAAGCTTTGTTAATCTTTCTTCATATGAAAGATTTATAATATGGGGAATTAACTTAGTCATCCTACGCTGGACACGTTCAAGTTAATTTATATCCATTCTATAATATGGCGACCAAAACTGAACTGCATAATCTAAATGGGGCCTAATCAGAGCAAGATATAGCTTGAGAACCACACCAGGTGTCTTGTTACTAACGCTGCGATTAATAAATCCAAGTGTCCGATTTGCCTTATTACGAACATTTATGCATTGATCCTTTTGTTTTTAATTCTTACTAATCATAACTCCCAGATCCCTCTGAATCTAAATCATTTATATATATTATAAACAACAGAGGTCCCAGGACTGAGCCCTGAGGCACCCCACTTACAACATTTTCCCACTCTGACTTGACTCTATTTATACTAACTCTCTGTTTCCTTCGGTATAGTCATGCCCTAATCCAGCTTAATATAGCACCCCCAATACCTTGAGACTCTATCTTTTTAATCAGTCTTTCATGAGGCACTGTATCAAAAGCTTTGCTAAAGTCAAGGTACACAACATCACAATCCTTACCACTATCAACTGCCTCAACTATGCTGGAATAAAAAGTTAGCAAATTTGTTAAACATGAACGGCCATTTGTAAAACCATGTTGAGACTCATTTATTAATTTATGTTTTTGAAGATGGAGACGAATTGTATTTGCAATTATTGATTCAAGTAACTTTCCCACAATAGACGTTAGGAAACTATCGGCCTAATTGGCCGATAGTTTGACACAAGTGATCTATCTCCTTTCTTAAAAATTGGTACCACATTAGCTACCTTCCATGACTCTGGCACTCTGCCTGACTCTATTGATTTATTAAATATGGTAGACAGTGGCTCGGAAAGCTCCTCTTTGCATTCTTTAAGCACCCTGGCAAACACTTCATCCGGCCCTGGGGATTTGTTTGGTTTTAGTTTTTCTAGTTGTTTAATTACATCCTCCCTGGTAACTGCTAAACTAGTCAACCTGTCCTCATCCCCACCCACATAGACTTGTTCGGCTGAAGGCATATTGTTGAGTTCTTCTTTAGTAAATACAGATATAAAATATTTGTTAAAAATACTACTCATTTCCTTGTCATTATCCGTTATTTGACCTGTCTCAGATTTTAATGGACCTATCCTTTCCCTAGTCTTAGTTCGATATAACTGAAAAAACCCTTTAGGATTTGACTTTACTTGCTCTGCTATGCGAACTTCATAGTTTCTTTTTGCTTTCCTAATCTCTTTTTTAACATTTCTAATCAGTTGTATGAATTCCTGTTCTAACCTGACTTCCCCATTCTTAATCCTTTTGTACCAAGCTCTCTTTTTACCTATAAGGTTCTTTAAATTATTTGTTATCCACTTTGGGTCATTAGTATTCGACCTATTCAATTTGAATGGTATACTACGTTCCTTTGCTTTGTTTATAATATTCTTAATTAAGTTATATATTAAATCCATATCGAAATCCCCTTTTACGTCACCTATCGCTGGGTTCATGTCTCGCTCTAAGACCGGCCCACACCCCATACCCAAGAGTTTCCAATCTATTTGACCCAAAAAAATTCTTAGGCTATTAAAATCAGCTTTTCGAAAATCTGGCACTTTAACAGAATTTTCTCCTACAGGTCTATTCCATTCTATGCTAAATCTGATTACTTAGTGATCACTGTTCCCTAGCTCACTCCCTATTTCGATGTCATTAATTTGTGTTTCCCTGTTAGTTAACACTAAATATAAAATATTATTTTCCCGCGTTGGTTCCTTAATGTGTTGCGTAAGAAAGCAATCGTCAATTAATTCTAGAAAATCTTCTGCTTCACTATTCCCTGTTTTGTTCACCCAGTTTATTCCACTAAAATTAAAGTCACCCATGACATAAATACTGTTAGATCTAGATGCTCTAGATATTTCATTCCATAGATGCTATGCTTCCATTCTGTTTAAATTTGGTGGCCTATATATAACTAATATTATAATATTATTTGCTTTTTCGTTTAATTCTATCCAAATAGTTTCTGTGTGTGGCTCAGTTTTGATTTCCTCTTTGAGACTACATTTCAAATTGTCCCTAACATATATGGCTACTCCCCCTCCTCGTCTAATATATCTATCTGTGTAAAATAGTTTAAATCCATTTATCTGATATTCAGCTAATAGTTCTATATTTTCTACGTTCATCCACGTTTCGGTAAGAGCAATAATATCTATTTTTTCTGTTCAGACAAGAGCATTTAATTCATTAATTTTATTTCTTAGACTTCTACTGTTGTGTGTCCTCTGTTGTGTGTAATATATCCTAAGTGAATTGTTATTTTGAGGCCCTTCTCTTTCTCTGATCATTTTGCCAATTCTTTTCTCCCACGAACACATACTTTTATTACCTCCTTCCTCCAAATCAATGCCCATACCACTATCTACTAACAGTTTAAACCCAAACAAACACCTCTAACCACTGGTTCCAACGAGTTCGCAACAGCAACAACCCCAGCCCTTGATAGATGCACCCCATCACGAGCATACATTTCATTTCTTCCATAGAAGCGTTCCCAGTTGTCTATGAAAGATATTGCATTTGATTTGCAATATCTTTCCAGCCGGCAATTGACACCAAGTGCCCTTGATATCCATTCATTTCCCACTCCCTTTCTTGGAAGAATGCCACATATGATCGGGATTCCCCCCTTGCTCCTAACTAATTCAATGGCTGTCCTAAATCTAGTATTAAAATCTATTAAAAATTTTATTATTAAATCTATTAAAAGTATCAACACAAGAGAGAACACGAAACAATGGGTATAAATTGGATAAGTTTAGATTTAGGAAAGACTTGGGTAAATACTGGTTCAGTAACAGGGTTGTTGATTTGTGGAACCAATTACCGTGTAACATGTTGGAGATGGGGTCCCTGGATTGTTTCAAGCGCGGGTTGGACAAGTATAAAAGTGGGATTGGGTGGTTATAAATAGGAGCTGCCTCGTATGGGCCAATAGGCCTTCTGCAGTTGCCTTTGTTCCTATGTTCTTAAAGTGACCTCCCCATTATTAGTCCTTTTGTACCAAGCTCTCTTTTTACCTATAAGGTTCTTCAAATTCTTTGTTATCCACTTTGGGTCATTAGTATTCGATCTATTCAATTTGTATGGTATACTACGTTCCTGTGCTTTGTTTAGAATATTCTTAAATAAGTTATATATTGAATCCACATCGAAATCCCCATTTACGTCACCTATCGCTGGGTTCATGATTCGCTCCAAGACCGGCCCCCACCCCATACCCAAGACTTTCCAATCAATTTTTTAATCAATATGGGATTTTTTAATCGAAGCGTTAGTAACAAGACACCTGGTGTGGTTCTTAAGCTATATCTTACTCTGGTTAGGCCCCATTTAGATTATGCAGTTCAGTTTTGGTCGCCGTATTATAGAATGGATATAAATTCACTTGAACGTGTCCAACGTAGAATGACTAAGTTAGTTCCCCAAATAAGAAATCTTTCATATGAAGAAAGATTAACAAAGCTTAAGTTGCATTCACTGGAAAGGCGAAGAGTTAGGGGTGACATGATAGAGGTTTACAAGTGGGTGAATGGACATAACAAAGGGGATATTAATAGGGTATTAAAAATATCAACACAAGACAGAACACGAAACAATGGGTATAAATTGGATAAGTTTAGATTTAGGAAAGACTTGGGTAAATACTGGTTCAGTAACAGGGTTGTTGATTTGTGGAACCAATTACCGCGTAACGTGGTGGAGGTGGGGTCCCTCGATTGTTTCAAGCGCGGGTTGGACGTGTATATGAGTGGGATTGGGTGGTTATAAATAGGAGCTGCCTCGTATGGGCCAACAGGCCTTCTGCAGTTGCCTTTGTTCTTATGTTCTTAAATAACGGATAATGACAAGGAGATGAGTAGTATTTTTAACAAATATTTTATATCTGTATTTACTAAAGAAGAGCTTAACAATATGCCTTCAGCCGAACAAGTCTATGTGGGTGTGGACGAGGACCGGTTGACGAGTTTAACAGTTACCAGGGAGGATGTAATTAAACAATTAGAAAATCTAAAACCAAACAAATCCCCAGGGCCGGATGAAGTGTTTGCCAGGGTGCTTAAAGAATGCAAGGAGGAGCTTTCCGAGCCACTGTCTACCATATTTATATTTAATAAATCAATAGAGTCAGGCAGAGTGCCAGAGTCATGGAAGGTAGCTAATGTGGTACCAAGTTTTAAGAAAGGAGATAGATCACTTGCGTCAAACTATCGGCCAATTAGCCTAACGTCTATTGTGGGAAAGTTACTTGAATCAATAATTGCTAATACAATTCGTCTCCATCTTGAAAAACATAAATTAATAAATGAGTCGCAACATGGTTTTACAAATGGCTGTTCATGTTTAACAAATTTGCTAACTTTTTATTCCAGCATAGTTGAGGCAGTTGATAGTGGTAAGGATTGTGATGTTGTGTCTTTTGACTTTAGCAAAGCTTTTGATACAGTGCCACATGAAACACTAATTAAAAAAATAGAAGCTCATGGTATTGGGGGTGCTATATTAACTTGGATTAGGGCATGGCTATTCCAAAGGAAACAGAGAGTTAATATAAATAGGGTTAAGTCAGAGTGGGATAATGTTGTTAGTGGAGTACCTCAGGGCTCTGTCCTGGGACCTCTGTTGTTTATAATATATATAAATGATTTAGACTCAGGTTTGAGTAGCAACATTTGCAAATTTGCCGATGATACGAAAATCGGTAAGGAAATTAATTCGGAGGAGGACTCACTATCACTTCAAGTTGATCTAGATAGGGTTTTGAAATGGTCAAAGGATTGGCAAATGCAGTTTAATGATGATAAATGTAAAGTACTGAGGCTAGCTAATGATGATAGAGTTACAAGATACGAGCTAGATGGTGTTGAGATTGCGAAGTCGGATTGCGAAAGGGATCTTGGAGTTATGATTAGAACATAAGAACAAAGGCAACTGCAGAAGGCCTTATTGGCCCATACAAGGCAGCTCCTCTCTATAACTACCCAATCCCACCCATATACATGTCCAACCCGCGCTTGAAACAATCGAGGGACCCCACCTCCACCACGATACGCGGTAATTGGTTCCACAAATCAACAACCCTGTTACCGAACCAGTATTTACCCAGGTTTATTTATCAGGTTTGAGCAGCAACATCTGCAATCAACTGCCTCAACTATGCTGGAATAAAAAGATAACAAATTTGTTAAACATGAACGTACCACGCTCTCTTTTTACCTATAAGGTTCTTCAGATCCTTTGTTATCCACTTTGGATCATTAGTATTCGATCTATTCAATTTATATGGTATACTACGTTCCTGGGCTTTGCTTAAAATGTTTTTAAATAGGTTATATTTTGAATCCATATCGAAAACCCCTTTTACGTCACCTATCGCTAGATTCACGTCTAGCTCCGATACCGGCCCACACCCCATACCCAAGACTTTCCAATCTATTTAAAAACATAACATACGAACATAAGAACAAAGGCAACTGCAGAAGGCCTATTGGCCCATACGAGGCAGCTCCTATTTATAACCACCCAATCCCACTCATATACATGTCCAACCCATGCTTGAAACAATCGAGGGACCCCACCTCCACAATGTTACGCGGCAATTGGTTCCACAAATCAACAACCCTGTTACTGAACCAGTATTTACCCAAGTCTTTCCTAAATCTAAACTTATCCAATTTATACCCATTGTTTCGTGTTCTGTCTTGCGTTGATACTTTCAACACCCCACCAACATCCCCTTTGTTATGTCCATTCACCCACTTGTAAACCTCTATCATGTCACCCCTAACTCTTCGCCTTTTCAGTGAATGCAACTTAAGCTTTGTTAATCTTTCTTCATATGAAAGATTTCTAATTTGGGGAATTAACTTAGTCATCCTACGCTGGACACGTTCAAGTGAATTTATATCCATTCTATAATATGGCGACCAAAACTGAACTGCATAATCTAAATGGGGCCTAACTAGAGCAAGATATAGCTTGAGAACCACACCAGGTGTCTTGTTACTAACGATGCGATTAATAAATCCAAGTGTCCGATTTGCCTTATTACGAACATTTATGCATTGATCCTTTTGTTTTAAATTCTTACTAATCATAACTTCCAGATCCCTTTCGCAATCCGACTTCGCAATCTCAACACCATCTAGCTCGTATCTTGTAACCCTATCATCATTACCTAACCTCAGAACTTTACATTTATCTGCATTTAACTGCATCTGCCAATCCTTCGACCATTTCAAAACCCTATCTAGATCAACTTGAAGTGATAGTGAGTCCTCCTCCGAATTAATTTCCTTACCGATTTTCGTATCATCGGCAAATTTGCAAATGTTGCTACTCAAACCTGAATCTAAATCATTTATATATATTATAAACAACAGAGGTCCCAGGACAGAGCCCTGAGGCACCCCACTTACAACATTTTCCCACTCTGACTTGACTCTATTTATACTAACTCTCTGTTTCCTTTGGTATAGCCATGCCCTAATCCAGCTTAATATAGCACCCCCAATACCATGAGACTCTATCTTTTTAATCAGTCTTTCATGAGGCACTGTATCAAAAGCTTTGCTAAAGTCAAGGTACACAACATCGCAGTCCTTACCATTATCAACTGCCTCAACAATGCTAGAATAAAAAGATAACAAATTTGTTAAACATGAACGGCCATTTATAAAACCATGTTGCGACTCAATTATTAATTTATGTTTTTCAAGGTGAAGACGAATTTTATTTGCTATTATAGATTCGAGTAACTTTCCCACAATAGACGTTAGGCTAATTGGTCGATAGTTAGACGCAAGTGATCTATCTCCTTTCTTAAATTCAATATATAACTTATTTAAGAATATTCTAAACAAAGCACAGGAACGTAGTATACCATACAAATTGAATAGATCGAATACTAATGACCCAAAGTGGATAACAAAGAATTTGAAGAACCTCATAGGTAAAAAGAGAGCTTGGTACAAAAGGATTAAAAATGGGGAGGTCACTTTAGAACAGGAATTCGTACAACTGGTTAGAAATGTTAAAAAAGAGATAAGGAAAGCAAAAAGAAACTATGAAGTTCGCATAGCAAAGACAAATCCTAAAGGGTTTTTTCAGTTATATCGTACTAAGACTAGGGAAAGGATAGGTCCATTAAAAACTGAGACAGGTCAAATAACAGATAGTGATGAAGAGATGAGTAGTATTTTTAATAAATATTTTGTATCTGTATTTACTAAAGAGGAACTTAACAATATGCCTTCAGCCGAACAAGTCTATGTGGGTGGGGACGAGGACAGGTTGACGAGTTTAGCAGTTACCAGGGAGGATGTTCTTAAACAAATAGTAAAACTCAAACCAAACAAATCCCCAGGGCCGGATGAAGTGTTTGCCAGGGTGCTTAAAGAATGCAAAGAGGAGCTTTGTGACCCACTGTCAACCATATTTAATAAATCAATAGAGTCAGGCAGAGTGCCAGAGTTTTGGAAAGTTGCTAATGTGATACCAGTTTTTAAGAAAGGAGATAGATCACTTGTGTCTAACTATCGACCAATTAGCCTAACGTCTATTGTGGGAAAGTTACTCGAATCTATAATAGCAAATAAAATTTTTCTTCATCTTGAAAAACATAAATTAATAATTGAGTCGCAACATGGTTTTATAAATGGCCGTTCATGTTTAACAAATTTGTTATCTTTTTATTCTAGCATTGTTGAGGCAGTTGATAGTGGTAAGGATTGCGATGTTGTATACCTTGACTTTAGCAAAGCTTTTGATACAGTGCCACATGAAAGACTGATTAAAAAGATAGAGTCTCATGGTATTGGGGGTGCTATATTAAGCTGGATTAGGGCATGGCTATACCAAAGGAAACAGAGAGTTAGTATAAATGGAATCAAGTCAGAGTGGGAAAATGTTGTAAGTGGAGTGCCTCAAGGCTCTGTCCTGGGACCTCTGTTGTTTATAATATATAGAAATGATTTAGATTCAGGTTTGAGTAGCAACATTTGCAAATTTGCCGATGATACGAAAATCGGTAGGGAAATTAATTCGGAGGAGGACTCACTATCACTTCAAGTTGATCTAGATAGGGTTTTGAAATGGTCAAAGGATTTGCAGATGCAGTTTAATGCTGATAAATGTAAAGTTCTGAGGTTAGGTAATGATGATAGAGTTACAAGATACGAGCTAGATGGTGTTGTGATTGCGAAGTCGGATTGCGAAAGGGATCTGGGAGTTATGATTAGTAAGAATTTAAAACAAAAGGATCAATGCATAAATGTTCGTAATAAGGCAAATCGGACACTTGGATTTATTAATCGCAGCGTTAGTAACAAGACACCTGGTGTGGTTCTCAAGCTATATCTTGCTCTAGTTAGGCCCCATTTAGATTATGCAGTTCAGTTTTGGTCGCCATTTTATAGAATGGATATAAATTCACTTGAACGTGTCCAGCGTAGGATGACTAAGTTAATTCCCCAAATTAGAAATCTTTCATATGAAGAAAGATTAACAAAGCTTAAGTTGCATTCACTGGATAGGCGAAGAGTTAGGGGCGACATGATAGAGGTTTGCAAGTGGGTGAATGGACATAACAAGGGGGATATTAATAGGGTATTAAAAGTATCAACACAGGACAGAACACGAAACAATGGGTATAAATTGGATAAGTTTAGATTTAGGAAAGACTTGGGTAAATACTGGTTCAGTAACAGGGTTGTTGATTTGTGGAACCAATTGCCGTGTAACGTGGTGGAGGTGGGGTCCCTCGATTGTTTCAAGCGCGGGTTGGACAAGTATATGAGTGGGATTGGGTGGTTATAGAATAGGAGCTGCCTCGTATGGGCCAATTACTTTGTGAGGTCAAGGAACATGTACATCGAGAGACCAGACAAATAAAAGAACAAAAGTGGCTGGAATGGTGTTCACACCTGAATGAACACACCTCTCTCGGGGAGATGTGGCAGCAAATTCACCGGGCCAAAGGGAATAAAACACCTAAAGCCCCACACCCCAAGGATCCTCAACCGGAAGCCGAAGTACTGGCAACCAGGTTTGCAGAGAGAGCAGCCAGCAATCAACTTCCACCAGATGTATTAGCAGTACAGACCGGACTAGAGGAAGAAAGGTGGCACAAAATCCTTACAGCATGTGAAGAAGTCTCTGACACTAATGCCCCCTTCACACTGGATGAGCTCAATCGGGCTAAGAAAAACTCCAAGGATACATCCCCTGGAGCCGACAAAATAACCTATAAAATTATTAGAAACCTCGGCCCAGAGGGAGACGCTGCATACCTAAGGTTAATTAATTTAGCCTGGACTTCTCAAACTAGACCTTCTGCTTGGAATAGAGCAGACATAGTGCCGATCCCAAAACCCAAAGATCCAGCTAATCCCAGGCCCATCTCTCTCCAAAGCTGTGCAGCCAAGACGGCTAACAGAATGGCACTCAACAGACTGGAGTGGAAAATGCTTAAACTGCACCATGATATGTATGCCTATAGAAGAGGGGTTGGCACAGTGGAATGTATTACAACTCTGTTAGCCCACTTGAATGACAGACCAGGAATGCTGATATTCCTGGACCTCGAAAAAGCCTTTGAACTGGCTAGCGCCCCAGCTATTCTCTGCTGCCTCATTGACAAAGAGGTCAGAGGCAACCTGCTCTCCTGGACCAAAAACTGTCTCATAAACAGAGAAGCAAGAGTAAAACTTCATGGCACAGTCTCTGAGTACAAAAGACATGAAAATGGTACACCGCAAGGAGGTATTCTCAGCCTTCTTCTCTTCAACTGTTTAATGGAAAAAATAATGAGGTTGAAACCCCCACATCACTGCAGGCTGCTAAACTACGCGGACGACTTTGTCATCATCATAAAAGGAAGGGATGCGGCGCGCCTTGCACCCAAATGCTTAGACTGCATCAGTAAAGAGGCAAAACAGATTGGGATCAAACTCAACCCCTCAAAGTTAAAGGCCATGCCCATAAAAATAGCGAAGCCCAACATCCAACTCACAGTACAGGGTCAACCAATAGAATGGGTCGACACCTATCAGTATCTAGGAATCATCCTGGACACACACATGAATTTTAATGCTGAGGTCACTTAATTGAGAGAGCGAACTGCGGCCCGGACGGCAATCCTCAGGTCGCTAACCTCCCTTTCTGGAGGAGCCAATCTGCAAGTCCTTCGCACATACTATGTACAGGCAGTCAGATCAGTGATCGATTATGCCGCACCTGCACTCACAAATCTATCACACCAACAGTGGAAAAAGCTTGAAGTTGCCCAAAACAATGCTATGAGAGCTGCACTGGGAGCCCCCATGTGGACCAGGCTAGAAACTCTTAGACTGGAGACGGGTTTGCCCTCTCTACAAGAAAGAACATCACAAAGGACAGCTACAATTATCAGTAAGATAATTATTTCTTCTGATACAATCCCAGTACGGCAGGCCTTGGTGGTTGGACTAGGCCAAAACAATGGAAACTCTTGGGTTGCAAGAGCAGGAAAAGTCCTAAACAGACTACATTTAAAAAACATGATTCTTGATAGAGAGGGTGATCATCCACACCCAAATTACACTCCTTCGGCGCCGTGGGAAGAGCCTACTTTCAAAATAGTAATAGAAAGTCTCCCAATGAAAAAGGCTGCCTATGATCCGACAATCCTAAGGCGCATAATAGAAGAGCAAATATATAGCATAGCAGTAGCAGGAGCCACCCACATCTTCACAGACGGATCGGTGGACACAGAAAATGAGAGTGCTGGCGCTGCTCTTTGCACGACCAGCGTACAGGCATATTGGAGACTGGGAGGACTAGTATCATCAACCCAAACTGAGCTGTTTGCCATACAACAGGCATTCGCATATGTGATTGCACAAAACACTCGAAATGCAATCATACACACAGACTCAAAAGCTGCACTTCAAATACTAGGACAAAAACAGTGGAAATAATTACCACCATTTTGTATCTTGGAGCAGTCGCTAAAGGCAAAGGACTCAACATAACTTTAAACTGGATCCAATCCCATATTGGAATCCCATTAAATGAAAAAGCTGATGAAAGTGCTAAATTGGCAACTCGTCATCCAGTGATACATAAAACAATTCAACCCAGCCTAGAGAACATAAAAAACATCACCAAAAAACTCTCACATCTCAACAAAGCCGACCTACACCAGAGAATAGCTGAAGGTTCGCCATCTGCAACATGGTATCTTCAGGCAACCAAATTAGAAAGGTTAAATATCCCAAAAGGAATCCACAGGGAAATAGCAGTTAGGCTATATAGACTACTCCTAGGTTACAGATGCAACTGGGAGATTGGTGAACCCCGACAGAGAGAGTGCATCTTCTGCCAAACTGCCACAGAAAAGCCATTACTTCACTATCTTCTGGAATGTGAAGCAACCAATGACCTTAGAAGAGCTTTAAGAATTCCTGAATCATGCAGTGGCCACCCTGAAGCCATCAACACAGCCACTCTCCTGGTCAACAAAGGTGTCCAGCAGCTGGACACCCTCATAAAGACTATGAAGCAGTATCCTCCCCCGCGATAACAGCTTGATGGTTAAATGAAACCTCAGAATACTGAGAAAAAAAGATTGTACCACTTACGGGCTATTCATGCCCGTGCCACCTCTTGGGTGGCTTAATCTTTATCATCAATCGGTGAACCTGTTGTTCAAAGAGGAGGCAAAGCAACGAGGAGCATTGAAGCGCAGGTCCCTCAAACTGCTCGAAAGGAAAAGGGAGAATCGAAGCGAATTTTGGTTGTGGGAGATTCCCAGGTGAGGTATTTAGACAGAACGTTTTGTGCCAGAGATAGGGGGAACAGATTAAGGGTTTGTTATCCGGGAGCTGGAATTGGTGATATTGTTGGAAACATGAATGATATTATGACGGGAAATGGAAACAAACCTATTATTTGTATTAGTGCAGGGGGTAATGATGTTGGACGAGTTAGGAGTGAGGAACTAATACAGAGATTCAGGACAGCTATTGAATTAGTTAGGAGCAAGGGAGGAATCCCGATCATATGTGGCATTCTTCCAAGAAAGGGAGTGGGAAATGAATGGATGTCGAGGGCACTTGGTGTCAATTGCCGGCTGGAAAGATATTGCAAATCAAATGCAATATCTTTCATAGACAACTGGGAACACTTCTATGGAAGAAATGAAATGTATGCTCGTGATGGGGTGCGTCTATCAAGGGCTGGGGTTGTTGTTGTTGTTGCGAACTCGTTGGAAGAAGTGGTTAGAGGTGTTTGTTTGGGTTTAAACTGTTAGTAGATAGAGGTATGGGCATTGATTTGGAGGAAGGAGATAATAAAAGTATGTGTTTGGAGGAGAAAGGAATTGGCAAAATGATCAGGGAAAGAGAAGGTCCGCAAAATAACAATTCACTTAGGGTATATTACACTAACAGTAGAAGTCTAAGAAATAAAATTAACGAATTAAATGCTCTTGTCTGCACAGAAAAAATAGATATTATTGCACTTACCGAAACGTGGATGAATGTAGAAAATAGAGAACTATTAGCTGAATATCAAATAAATGGATTTAAACTATTTCACACAGAGATATATAAGACGAAGAGGTGGAGTAGCCATATATGTTAGGGACAATTTGAAATGTAGTCCCAAAGAGGGAATCAAAACTGAGAGACACACAGAAACTATTTGGATAGAATTAAACGAAAAAGGTAATAATATTATAATATTAGTTATATATAGGCCACCAAATTTAGACAGAATGGAAGCAAAGCATCTATGGAATGAAATATATAGAGCATCTAGATCTAACAGTATTTATGTCATGGGTGACTTTAATTTTAGTGGAATAAACTGGTTGAACAAAACAGGGAATAGTGAAGCAGAAGATTTTCTAGAATTAATTGACGATTGCTTTCTTACGCAACACATTAAGCAACCAACACAGGAAAATAATATTTTAGATTTAGTGTTAACTAACAGGGAAACACAAATTAATGACATCGAAATAGGGAGTGAGCTAGGGAACAGTGATCACAAGGTAATCAGATTTAGCATAGAATGGAATAGACCTGTAGGAGAAAATTCTGTTAAAGTGCCAGATTTTCGAAAATCTGATTTTAATAGCCTAAGAAATTCTTTGGGTCAAATTGATTGGAAAGTCTTGGGTATGGGGTGTGGGCCGGTCTTGGAGCGAGACATGAACCCAGCGATAGGTGACTTAAATGGGGATTTCGATGTGGATTCAATATATAACTTATTTAAGAATATTCTAAACAAAGCACAGGAACGTAGTATACCATACAAATTGAATAGATCGAATACTAATGACCCAAAGTAGATAACAAAGAATTTGAAGAACTTTATAGGTAAAAAGAGAGCTTGGTACAAATGATTAAAAATGGGGAGGTCACTTTAGAACAGGAATTCGTACAACTGGTTAGAAATGTTAAAAAAGAGATAAGGAAAGCAAAAAGAAACTATGAAGTTCGCATAGCAGGGCAAGCAAAGACAAATCCTAAAGGTTTTTTTCAGTTATATCGTACTAAGACTAGGGAAAGGATAGGTCCATTAAAAACTGAGACAGGTCAAATAACAGATAGTGATGAAGAGATGAGTAGTATTTTTAATAAATATTTTGTATCTGTATTTACTAAAGAGGAACTTAACAATATGCCATCATCCGAACAAGTCTATGTGGGTGGGGACGAGGACAGGTTGACGAGTTTAGCAGTTACCAGGGAGGATGTTCTTAAACAAACAGTAAAACTCAAACCAAACAAATCCCCAGGGCCGGATGAAGTGTTTGCCAGGGTGCTTAAAGAATGCAAAGAGGAGCTTTGTGACCCACTGTCAACCATATTTAATAAATCAATAGAGTCAGGCAGAGTGCCAGAGTTTTGGAAAGTTGCTAATGTGATACCAGTTTTTAAGAAAGGAGATAGATCACTTGCGTCTAACTATCGACCAACTAGCCTAACGTCTATCGTGGGAAAGTTACTCGAATCTATAATAGCAAATAAAATTCGTCTTCATCTTGAAAAACATAAATTAATAATTGAGTCGCAACATGGTTTTATAAATGGCCGTTCATGTTTAACAAATTTGTTATCTTTTTATTCTAGCATTGTTGAGGCAGTTGATAATGGTAAGGATTGCGATGTTGTGTACCTTGACTTTAGCAAAGCTTTTGATACAGTGCCTCATGAAAGACTGATTAAAAAGATAGAGTCTCATGGTATTGGGGGTGCTATATTAAGCTGGATTAGGGCATGGCTATACCAAAGGAAACAGAGAGTTAGTATAAATGGAGTCAAGTCAGAGTGGGAAAATGTTGTAAGTGGGGTGCCTCAGGGCTTTGTCCTGGAACCTCTGTAGTTTATAATATATATAAATGATTTAGATTCAGGTTTGAGTAGCAACATTTGCAAATTTGCCGATGATACGAAAATCGGTAGGGAAATTAATTCGGAGGAGGACTCACTATCACTTTAAGTTGATCTAGATAGGGTTTTGAAATGGTCAAAGGATTGGCAGATGCAGTTTAATGCTGATAAATGTAAAGTTCTGAAGTTAGGTAATGATGATAGAGTTACAAGATACGAGCTAAATGGTGTTGAGATTGCGAAGTCGGATTGCGAAAGGGATCTGGGAGTTATGATTTGTAAGAATTTAAAACAAAAGGATCAATGCATAAATGTTCGTAATAAGGCAAATCGGACACTTGGATTTATTAATCGCAGCGTTAGTAACAAGACACCCGGTGTGATTCTCAAGCTATATCTTGCTCTAATTAGGCCCCATTTAGATTATGCAGTTCAGTTTTGGTCGCCATATTATAGAATGGATATAAATTCACTTGAACGTGTCCAGCGTAGGATGACTAAGTTAATTCCCCAAATTAGAAATCTTTCATATGAAGAAAGATTAACAAAGCTTAAGTTGCATAACAAAAGGGATATTAATAGGGTATTAAAAGTATCAACACAAGACATAACACGAAACAATGGGTATAAATTGGATAAGTTAAGATTTAGGAAAGACTTGGGTAAATACTGGTTCAGTAACAGGGTTGTTGATTTGTGGAACCAATTACCGCGTAACGTGTTGGAGGTCCCTGGATTGTTTCAAACGCGGGTTGGACAAGTATATGAGTGGGATTGGGGGGTTATAAATAGGAGCTGCCTCGTATGGGCCAATAGGCCTTCTGCAGTTACCTTTGTTCTTATGTTCTTATTTATTTTCTAGTGGTTTTGATGAAAAATCCTTCACACCAAATGATGGTTTCTCTAAAGAAGTAGGGGAAGACTTAATTCTCCAGAGCGTCGGAAAGGACTTGACTCCTCAGAGCGTCGTAGCAAAGGACTTTACTCTCCAGTGTGATAGAGTGGAAGAGTTAACTCTCCGGAGCGTTGTTGCCAAGGACTTATATCTCAGTGATTCAGACGATGAAAGCACTGCCCCCATTGATGAAGTGGAAGACTTAAGTCGCGAGAATGTCGTTGTAGAAAACTCAACGACACAGAAGTGTGTCGTAGCAAAGGACTTAACTAAACAGAATGTCCAAGAGTTCTCATCTCTCCAGAGTGTCGTAGAAGACGACATTCTGAAGAGTGTTTTAGACGAGGATTTATATCTCAGTAATTCAGATGATGAAGATGAATTGAAGGACTTCAGTGCTCAGAATTATGTAACAGAAGACTCGACTCTTCAGTGTGATGTAGCACAAGACTCAAATCTCCAGAGCGTCATATCCAAGGACAACATTCGTACCAGCGTTATAGAGGAGGATTTATATATGAGTGATGAAGATGAATTGATTAGCTTCAGTAACCAGAATTTTGTAGCAGAAGATTCGACTTTTGAGAGTGTTTTAACACAAGATTCAAATCTCCAGAAAGTCGTAGGGAAGTACGTCATTTCTACAAGTGTTTTACAAGATGATTTATATACAAGTGATTCAGATGATGAAAGAAGTGCTCTCACTGATGAAGCGACGGATTTCAGTCACCAGAATCTTGTAGCAAAAGACTTAACTCTTCAGTGTGTCATAGCACAAGACTCAATTCTTCAGAGCGTCGTAGAGAAGAACGTCATTCTCCAAGGTGTTTTAGCCGAGGATTTATATGTCAGTGATTCAGAAGACGAAGTAATAATAATAATAATTTTTATTTAGGTAAAGGTACATACATAAAGAGATTTTACAAAGTTTGTTGGCTTTATAGATAGAGCTAGTACATACAATGCCTAAAGCCACTATTACGCAAAGCGTTTCGGGCAGGAAAAAACACTAATGACTAAAGCTTAAAACTAATGGGTAAAAAGAATAAAATGTGTTGAGTACAAATAAAAATAGAGGTAAAAGAGGGTTTTGCTGCTTTTTCATTGTTGAAAAAGCAGCACAAATACAATTACAAATTATTACAGAAAATTACATTCAAACAGCGTTGATTTGAAAAAAAAAAAAAAAAAAAAAACATACATGGGTTGACAACAGAGGGGTAAGGTAGGTTACAGGGAATTTATTAGGTATAGCTTCGTTTTTAACTTAACTGGTTGAGAGAGGTACAGTCTTTAACATGGTTGGGAAGGTCATTCCACATTCTGGGCCCCTTGATTTGTAGAGCATTTCTGGTTTGATTAAGTCGTACTCTAGGAATATCAAAACTGTATTTATTTCTGGTGTGGTGCTCATGGGTTCTGTTACAACCTTCTATGAAGCTTTTGAGATCAGGATTGGCATTATAGTTTAGCGTTTTATATATGTATAATACACATGAGAGAATGTGCAGTGACTTAATGTCTAACATATTCAGAGATTTGAGTAGGGGTACCGAGTGATGTCTGGGGCCAGAATTGGATATTGTCCTAATAGCAGCTTTGTGTTGAGTAATTAGAGGACGTAAGTGATTTTGGGTAGTAGAGCCCCAAGCACAAATACCATAGTTGAGATATGGATAGATAAGGGAGTAATAGAGAGTCACCAGGGCAGGGCGTGGTACATAATATCTGATCTTAGAAAGAATGCCCACAGTTTTTGAAACTTTTTTTGATATGTTTAGAATGTGTCCCTGGAAATTCAGCTTGTGGTCAATGAGAATGCCAAGGAATTTGCCATCTAATTTGTTACAAATTTGGGTATTGTTTATTTGGTTAGAGGATTTATTGCCAAACAGAATATAGAAAGTTTTGTCAATGTTAAGGGTGAGTTTGTTGGCAGTTAGCCAAAGATGGACTTTATTTAGCTCAGTATTTACTGTGGCATTTAGAGCAAGGGGATCAGGACTGGAGTAAATGAAGGTTGTGTCGTCAGCAAATAGAATTGGTTTGAGGTGTTGGGAGGCATTTGGAAGGTCATTAATGTAGATGAGAAAGAGAAGAGGGCCAAGTATGCTGCCCTGGGGAACACCAATGTTAATGGGTAGGGTAGGAGAAATTGCATTATTCACAGAAACACATTGGAGCCTGTCAGTAAGGTAGGATTTGAGGTATTGTAGGGAGTGTCCTCTGACACCATAATGATGTAATTTAAGAAGAAGGTTTTGGTGGTTGACAGTATCGAAAGCTTTACGCAGGTCCACAAATAACCCAACAGGGAACTCATTTTTATCAAGAGCTGTATGAATCGAGTTAAGCTTACTAATAAGTGCATGAACTTCTCTTCCAGCTGAACCCTGATGCATGAGCTCTAGTAAGAGGATAGAAGCCCTAAACCAGAAAATAGTTAACACGGAATATGCTGTAATTTTCAAATGTTTAATTGTGGGTTATTTTTCTAAATAAACATATTTTGTAAACCCTTTTCTAATTAACCTATAAAGCATTTAACATCAAACACAAGTGTCAACTGAAATCATGTCTATTACTCTCAGCTATCAAAATAGCATATAATAAAAATAAAAAAAAATAGCTTTATAAAAAAAAAATTAGTTAAACAAAAAAAAATGGATTTTTTTTCTTACTTGATTATCGGACTGTTTGAATGAAACTTATACACCTTACTGCACGTAAGCGTATCTGTATGGGTACCAATTTTGGAGGAAATTGGTTGATGTCAACCTCAGCCACAGATGGCAGCACATTAAACTTCAATTTTTAATAATTTCTTTTCAAGTAACATAAACGCGACTTCTACCCTTTCATTTTTTATATAATTTAAATGAAACATACACCTTATACGTGGAGTTTTTGTTTCTACAATCTGTATGGAGCATTTTTCCTAAGTTCATTTATTGGTTTTATAAATATTAATAAACATGATATATTTGCATAATTTTTTGAGGGGAACTTTGACTATTTGCATTAGTAAAACTAATTTTTTTTTAAAATCTGATCATTCAGATCCTTTCATTTATAGTATTGTGATAGCAGAGTGTCAGAGAAATGAGTGCAAATGAATCTTGTGGTTGTAGAAACTTATCGAAAATGTGTAAAATTCGTTGAAAAAACAAACAAATTCTCCCTTTCTGTTTAGGCTGCGATACTGAAACTTGAAACTGTTGCATTCCTTTTTATATACAACTTGTCAAAAAAGTTTGGTTGATATTGAACAACTTATAATAAATTAAATTATGGCCCCTTAAATAGGATTGCGAAAGGGATCTGGGAATTATAATAAGCTGTGATTTAAAACCAAAATATCAAAGCATAAATGTTCGGAATAAGCAAATAAGGCAAATAGGACACTGGGATTTATTTATCGATGCATTAGTAACAAGACACCTGGTGTAGTTCTTCAACTACATGTTGATCTTGTTAGTCTTCATTTAGTCTAACAATTCAGTTTTGGTCGAATTGATATAAACTCACTGGAACACGTCAATCGTAGGATAATACAGTTAATCTCGCCAATCAGAAACTGTTATTTGAAGAAAGATTGACAAAGCTTAAATAACATTCGCTGGAAAAGCGAGGAATTAGAGGTGTTAAAGTGGATGAATTGATATACCAAAGGGGATAATAATATAGTATTAAAAGTATCAACACAAGACAGAACACGAAACAATAGGTATATATTGGATAAGTTTAGATTTAGGAAAGACCTGGATAAATACGGGTTTGGTAACAGGGTTGTTGATTTAAGAACATAAGAACAAATGTAACTGCAGAAGACCTATTGGCCCATACGAGGCAACTCATATACATGTCCAACCCACGCTTGAAGCTATCAAGGGACCCACACCTCCACCACGTTACGCGGTAATTTTTTCCACAAATCAACAACCCTGTTACCAAATAAGTATTTACCCATGTCTTTCCTAAATCTAATATAGGAAAGTAATTTGTGGAACCATTTACCGTGTAACGTAATGTCGGTTCCTTGATTGTTTCAAGCGTGGGTTGGACTTGTATATGAGTGGGATTGGGTGGTTATAAGTAGGAGCTGCCTCGTGTGGGCCAATAAGCCTTCTGCAGTTATCTTTATTCTTATGTTCCTAAGATATAGCTGCAGAACAACACCAGGTGTCTTATTACTATACGACGTTGTATTTAAGTCTTACGTTACGTCATATTTGGTTCACAAATCGACAAAAATGTTATGGGAACCGTATTTTTTTTTGTTATTAGAATTAAGAAAGGCATCCAGATCTTTCCTAATCTAAACTTTTCCTATTAATTCGCATTGTTTCGTGTTCTATTATAAGTTCATACATTTAATCCCCTATTAATATCCTGTTTGTTATGCTTATTAAAGCATAACAAATATAGCCTGAATATTTCAAGCATGGATTTGCCAAAACTAAGTATAATTATAAGTGAATAAAATTTAATATGAATAACTTTAGTTACATATATATATTGTGACGGTAAAGTGTTGGAGGGTTTGATGTTCGGCTGTCTTCAATACCAGGGGGGCAATGCCTCGTCACATTTACAGAAAAAAAGGAACAGCTTGCCTATTTGTCTGTTGTAAGGTAATGGGAAGACACACAAAGTATAAACAATGAAATTTTAATTACTCTAGCAAACAAGATATGAACAAAGACAATCCCTTGGCTTACGTAAAATTCAAAACAAGTCAACAAACAAAACAACATGAATAATTAATGGCTGTAAAATTTACTCTAAAATAAAATGAAGTGCAAAATAATAGTAATATTAATCAGGTGCTGAGAATACTGGCTTTAAGCTGCCACCTCCCTTAGTACACGGCAGCCAGAGCTTTGTCTACCAGAGAGAGATGTCAACTCCAAAGAGCACAGAGATATTCTGAGGAGTACGGCGTGTGCTGGCCCAGACGTCGACTCAGGTAGTGGCGTGAGTGCAGGTGCAGCGACACACCAGCCAATCAGGAGCAGGCAAGCGGAGAATGGGTAGTTTGCTCGTTGACGGCGGGCGGGAGCCGGTGTGTCTGGTGGTGCAAGGTACGCTCTGCTTCCTGGGCAAAACGTTTGGCGATACTGGTGGACGTATCTTCCATATAGTATCTTGTACTTGAATGACGTGAATTATGTAGGGAAGAGCAGGCTCAATCTCTCTTGAAAGAGATTATCGTCACAACTCTCCCCTGAAGCCTGCGGTTCCGGAAGAAGTTACGTCTTCATGTGGTAGAGTGATAGTTGGAGTTGCCTCTACTTCACAGACTCTGGAGAGGGCGTCGGCTATGATGTTGTCAGACCCCTTGTTGTAGAGATCTCCAGGTTGAATTTCTGCAGTTATCAAGCCCATCGTAGAAGACGTTGAGTGTGAAATTTGGCTTGCTGCAGGAAGTGTAGGGTGTTGTGGTCCGTGTTGATGGTGGTAGACCGAGCACTTTTCAGGTATTGTTTGAAGTGCTGTAAGTTCAGGACGATGAGTAGCTCCCTGTCGATTGTGCTGTAGTTCCTTGTAGCTGTGGTCGCTAACAGGTATATTCTCCTCGCCTCGTTGCTGTATTAGGTCACCCCTGATGCCGGTACCACTGGCGTCGACATGGAGGACGAAAGGATTGGTGATATCTGACGAGGTGAGAATAGGATTAGAATATGGTAACGGAGCACTATTATGGTCCTGAAAAAGGTTATGAGGATCAGTTAGGATTTCCGAATTGGAAAGCGCTGACTCAGTGTCAGTGCTTTCGGGAGGAGAAGCAGGGAAGGTCTCACTGTGGATGTATGGCTCTTTAAAGGAAGAATATGTTATCATTATAGTGGGAGGAGTACCGTTATATAGCTTCAGGAGGTTGACGTGGCACAACTGGGTCTTCCGCCGCCTATCTGGAGTCTCTAGAACGTAGTTGTGGTTGTTTCTGCACTCCTTGATGCGGTAGGGTCCTGAAAACCTGTTTTGCAAGGGAGAACCTGGGATAGGGAAATAGGCAAGCACGAAGTCTCCCGGTTTAAATTTCCTTACTTTGCTGGTCTGGTCGTAATGAGTCTTCATCCTCTCCTGGGCTTTCAATAGATTATCCTTGGCAAAGTTATGTACTCTCTCTAGAATGTGTTGTAGGTTTTGAAGAAACTGGGGCACATTCTGATGCTCACTGAAGGTGGCATCACGTAGAGAGTCTTTAAAAGCTTTGAGAGGAGTACGGCACTTACGTCCGTAGAGCATCTCATAAGGAGATACTCCTAGAGACTCATTGGGAAGACTTCTAAAGATGCACATTATCAAATCAATTTGCTTATCCCAATCCTTAGAGGTTTCATTGCAAAACTTCTTCAGGAGTGCTTTAATAGTCTGATGACTATGCTCAAGAGAACCCTGTGAAGCAGGATGATAGGGGCTGGACAATACCTGTGTGATGTTGAACTCTTCCAGTGTCCTCTTGAAGAGATCACTGGTAAAGTTGGTGCCACAGTCGCTCTGAACCTCCCTTGGAAATCCATCCTGGGTGAAGATCTTCAATAAGTGTTTCACAACCGTAGCAGCCGTAATGTTCTTTACTGGAACTGCTATGGGGAATCTGGTGGTAGGACACAGGATGGTTAGTATATAGGCGTTACCAGAACTGGTCCGAGGTAAAGGACCAACACAGTCTATAATAAGTCTGTGGAAAGGTTCCGCAGGCACCTGTATGGGAGTCAGTGGTGCTCTGGGGATAGAGATGTTCGGTTTACCTGCCATCTGACATGTATGACACTGTTTGACGTACTGTTTGACGTTATTTACCATACCTGGCCAGTAGTAGTTTTGACGGATTCCGTGGTAGGTCTTGTTAAATCCGTAGTGTGAGAGTGCTCCGTGGGCCAGATGTAGAATAGTGGGCCGCAGGCTGGCAGGAATCACTAGTTGTTCGACGTTGGCCCAATCTTCCTCCTCCTTCAGTTTACTGGGTCTATATCTGCGGTAGAGCAACTCGTTCTCTAGGAAGAACCCAGGAATACTGTCAGGTTGAGTCTCAGCCTGGAAGAATAATGGTGTCAAGGTAAGATCTTCCCTCTGTAACTTACGGAACTCCAACGTGGTCAGATTCGGGGGTAGTTTCTGAGGGTCTTGAGGGACAGCGGTAGCAGTAGAGTCAGCTGGCTGTGGTCGTGCAGCTTGTGCACGGGTGGTCACTAAAACCGGAGGAGAAACTTCATCACTCTTTTGAACCTTTGCTGGAACATACTCAAAGATGGGATTATCCATTACAGAGGTACACACCTGGGGTTTGTCCATGACGATCAGGTTGGTCGGTTGCAGGTCTTCTGCCAAGTCGAGTCAAGTCAAGTCAAGTCAGGAGAAGTTGCACTCCAGGCATGGGAAAAGGCTTTTCCCTGATGGCGACTTGGACTTCTCCGGTCACGAAGGGACAATCCAGGTGGACTCTGGCGAGAGGATAAGGAGTGGTAGCAGTGAGGTCAGTGATGAAGACGGTTTCTCCGGTGTAGGTGATGTTAGGTACAGCTGATTTCAAAATAATTGATTGAAGAGCCGCTGTGTCCCTCAAGATCTTCAGTTTGAAACGTCCCTCCGGATCTGAACCGTTGGTAGAGACAGTTCCAGTATACAGGTGTTTACTGAAAAGAGAAAGATCATTAACATGAACACCAACATTCATCACAGGCTTACCGGACTTAGGAGGAGTCTGTTTGGGTTTAATGGATTCAGTATTACCTTTGTATTGAGACTTACCACATTTATCTATGGTATGTCCATAGAGTCTACAATACTTACAGTACAATTGCGAGCCAGCTTGATCGGTACTCACTTTCTCGTAACTGTACCACGACTTCTTACTGGAGGATGGTTCTGGTGTCAGCCGGTGGATGAGGCTGTAAGTGTCAGCCGACTTAGCACACTTTAGGTAGTCGGTTTCTTCTTTATCTGCTAAATATAAACGGACAGGAGGCGGCACACGCCTCAAGAATTCTTCAACTAGCATGAGGTTGACGAGTTCTGCAAAGGTAGAGACATGTGCTGCTTCCAGCCATTTCATAAAATATCTCGACTCAAATATATCTCCTTTTGGTATTAGCAAATTCTAGAAAGGTGGTGGTACTTGCCTTTAGGTGGTCACGGAATTTTCTTCGGTAGCTTTCGGTGGAGAGAAGGTAGGCGTCCAACACTGCTTGTTTCAGAGTCTGGTAGTCATTCTCAGACGCCAAAGTACTGAGTGTAACTGCAGCTCTACCTGTGAGATGTACTCTGAGAAGGGTTGCCCATTGGTCGGCAGGCCAGCTAAGTTGATTAGCAAGGGTCTCAAAGGTGGTGAAACACCACCTTTGAAACGTCAACTTCTGTCTCTACGAATGGTGGCATTAACTTACTTGCATGTGAGATATTGAAACTGACAGGAAGACTGGCGGTAGCTTGCTGGCGTTGAGTGAGGTGTGTAGTTTCCAACGCGAATTCTTGTTGACGACATTCCATAGCCAGAGCTGCTTGTTGTTTGTCATGCTCGCGTTGCATCTCCAATTGGCGTTGTTTTGTTTCAAGCTGTATTCGTTCCCGCTCACGGAGTATTGCAATCTCACGTTCTTGTTCTTCCTTTCTTATGGCAGCTGCTTCTCTTTGTTGCTCGAGGGCTTCTTTTTGCTGTTCTCGTTCGATCTTGGCAAGCTCTATTTTGAGTTGCAGAGTTGCCAAATCAGGTTTATCTGCAATAAAGTAAGTTTCGTGAGTTTCAGAGTCAATCGTACCTTCCTCTAAGAGATGATCCAGTAACAGGTTATGCAGTTCATTTTTGTTGGCTCCATGGGGAATTTCTAGTTGATACTCATGTACAAGAGTTTGTAATTCGATCCTCTTGGCACGACTTAAGGTCCCTATTTCACCTGCTGGATCTGCATGGAAAGCTTGGAGACGAAACATGGTGAAATTAGCAAATAAATGCACAACGAATATACTGTTGTGATATGGTGAATGTCAGAAACAGGACAACGTGGCAACTGGTACCTATCCTGTGGAATCGTTAACAATTAATGTTAATTTCAAGATGGTAATTGATTAATAAATCAAGATCGCAGGAAATCTTGTACCCGGTACTCAATGTAAGAGGATAAGGGCAAGAAAATCCTACTAAATAAGCGAAACTGAGTTTCTAAAACAAAAAAATATTTAATTGCCTCAAAAGTGAATTAGGTAGTCCAAGAATGTAGGCATACCTTGCCGAGTCTCTATAGGACATAAGCAAGTTTTTCCCACTAAATGAAATATGATACTTACAGAATTAGCGAACTTTTGTGTTCTGAAAAAAAGAAGGCTAATTCCCTACCAAGGTAAGTATCATCATCTCTGACCGACGTGTAGGGGTGCGAGGTGTCAACTGGTGACGAGAACTGCTGCTGAGGTCCCAATTCAGCAACTAAAGTTCGTGCTAGAGGAACTATGGCCCTCTTTATCCTCCTACCGTCGGATTGCAGAAGATTAGGTGCTCTTGACCCGGGGACAGACCACAGTACCAGGGTACCAATATGATGATCTGCCGAAAATATGAGAAATATCCTAGGGACAAAAGATGGTAAACACGAGTAATAACACGGAGGGAGAGATGACCAATTAAGAGAATGACTGAGGCCTACAGTCACCACGTAATCCAAAGTTGTCTCACCTTCACCATATGCTACTCTCGGAATGCACAATACATACAGCACCATATGAAAATAAAATTGAATATTGAAAATAGTGAAAAGCTACTTTACCAAAGCCAAGTACGCTTACCACAAATTTACGATCTGGTACTAGTACCTGAGTGAAGCATCCCGAACAGGCCCCCATGAAATGTGACGGTAAAGTGTTGGTGTGTTTGATGTTCGGCAGTCTTCAATACCAGGGGGCAATGCCTCGTCACATTTACTAACTTACTTATTTATTAACCCCTTAACAACCCCCCCATATATATTCACACCAATAACAATAAGAATTACTTTACCACACTATCTTACGTTAAAAGCCTTGGTCCACATAGGCAGGATACAAGGTTTACACTGAGAACAAGCTAGGGTAAAGTACTACTGGTTAAGAACTGAAGCTTGATGCGGCTTAGGGTAGTGAGACCACGTGGTACCCTAATACAACACAACACAACACTTAGGGGTACCCAAAACACTGGTAAATACTACCCCCAGGTCTCACCAATCTTACTACCAGAGTAGGCACACTTACAACACAGGTTATACTTAAATTAAGGTAAGGGAAAAAAGTGAGAGGAAAGGTAGAAGGGGAGAGAGGTGCAGCCACAGAGTCCCGCTGTTCACACCTCGAACGCCAACAGAGAAGACAGCTTCCAGCGACCAGCTCAGGGCTCCCGCATTGTGGTGCCGGGAGGAGCCTAATTGATCGTGCAGCTAAACACATTAAAAATCTTCCCCTATGCAACATATTGTTACTTTACTCGTTCTCAGGGTAGTTAATCTTATAACAATGTTATACTTAATCCACAACAAGCTCAAGCGTTTGAATGCTTGTGAGCAACAAGATTCGTTCTACGTTTGGCAGGGAAGATACGAACAAAAACACGTCGACTTGCGTCTTGCTAATCTAATGTAGCTTATTTAGTTCAAATTTGACCTCTGGTTTCCACTTGAGGAACCCAGGGTCGTAACACTCCTCCCCCCTTCAGAGAAAAAAAAATGTGACTACTAGAATAGTAGTCATATTTTTTTGTAAGAGTATACAGAGAATAAAAAGGAAAATCTATGACATAAAAGAAAAATCAATCAAAACTACAATTTCTCTGCAAGAAAAGTACAAAGGAATTCTCTGAAAGAAAAAAACACATACACAAGAAAAACAGGGAAGTAAATAAATTGGACACGGAATATTTAATGTCACAGGAGAACCTAAAAAAAATAACTAAAGCATGACAGTTGGTAAATGGCTTCCTGTAGCTCAGATGAATGTTATTAAGGCAACCGGGACAGAGCGTCGGCTATCACGTTAGGCCGGCCCGGTAGGTGGATAATAGACAGATTGAAGTCCTGTTGGTACAATGCCCACCTGAGGATGCGTTTATTCTTCCCCTTCATCTGAGTCAGGAAGACTAGTGGGTTATGGTCCGTGTACACTTCCACTATATTACCTGTGAGGTAAACTTCGAACTTTTTACATGTTAACACTAGCGCCAACGCCTCTTTTTCTACCACTGAAAAATTGCGTTGCGCCTTGTCAAATTTCACAGAGTAATAATATACTGGGTGTTCCACCTGATCATCCCCAGTTTGCAACAACACTGCACCACCACCCGAGTCAGATGCGTCAACATGAATTTTAAACGGTCGGTCGAACCTTGGACTAGCAAGCACTGGGGCGGAAGCTAAGATCAATTTCAAATTTTTAAATGCCTCTGCACAGTCTGATGACCACTTAAATTTAATGGCCTTCCACAACAAGTCTGTGAGAGGAGTGGCAACACTGGAAAAGTTCTGACAAAAGCGTCGATAGTACGCACACATACCGATAAATCGTTGAATGTCCTTTCTAGACTGGAGCACTGGATACTCCAGAATGGCACTGATTTTATCTTGCCGAGGTAACACTTTTCCTTGGCCCACTTCATAACCGAGGTACGTCACTGTGCCTTGGCCAAAAGACACTTTTTTGCATTTAAGGTAAGATTTGCCTTTTTCAAGATTGCGAACAACTGGCATAACCTAGCTATGTGGTCAGCCCAATTAGTGTCAAAGAGCAGGATATCATCTAAATACGCCTGACAATTTGGCACATTAGCGAGCAAAGAGTTCATGAGTCTCTGGAACATGGCAGGGGCATTACGCAAGCCGAACGGTAACACTTGATACTCAAAAACACCCTCGGGTGTCACGAACGCAGTTAGTTGTTTAGCACGTTCAGTGAGCGGGATTTGATAATACCCCCTCGAGAGGTCGAATTTCGAGACGTACTTGGCGTTTCCCAGCTCGTCGATGCAGTCCTCGAGGATGGGCAGCGGGTAGGCATCCACAATGGTCACCTTGTTGAGCTGCCGATAGTCGGTGCATAATCGCCAGGAGCTGTCTGGTTTGGAGACCAAAAGGCAGGGCGAGCACCAAGAGCCCTGGCTCGGCCGGATGAGGCCGTGCTGGAGCAAGAAGTCGACCTTCCGTACGATGGCCTTTTTTTCTGGACTCATCCGATAGGGTTGAAGGCGAATGGGGGTGTAGTCCGTCAACTTGACATCATGGCCAATGGCATCAGTCTGGGTCAGGACCTCCCCAAACAGACTGGAGAATTCATCAAGCAACGACTACACCTCTTCACGTTGGGCCATCTGCAAATGGGACAGTCCCTCCTCCACAGCATTCACAGAACTAGAATTATTGAGAATGAGATTAGTTGGGTCCCCAGAACAATCATCCCCTCCCTCACAGGAAATGGAAACGTTGGTTAGTGCAATGGGCCTGGGGCCCTGGAACTTCTTCAGCCAATTTACATGTACGAGCATTACCTGGTTACGCTTGTCAGAGTGCCTCACTTTGTACGTGAGGTCCCCAGTCTTTTCTGTCACAATGTAGGGGCCTTCGTACTTGTGGGACATAGTGTTCCCTAGACGAGGCTTTAATACCAGGACAGGGTCACCAGGCTGAAATACCCGCAACTTAGCCTTTGCCTCGTTTCGTTCTTTCATATTTTCTTGGGCCTTCCCAAGATACTCTAGTGCCGCCGCCTTGCAGTCCTTGAGTCTCTGGTGGTGTTGCGCAAAGAAAGCTGAACCTTCGGTTAACGTTACGTTCCCTAACAGATTCTCCTGTAACATTTGCAAGGGTCCACGAACTTTATGGCCAAAGACTAACTCAAAAGGAGAACAACCCAGTGAACTTTGTAATCCCTCTCTAGCCGCAAACAAAATATACGGTAAATTCTCATCCCAGAAGGTGTGGGAACTCTCGCATGATATCTTCAACATCTGCTTCAGAGTTAGATGGAAACGTTCAATTACCCCCTGACTCTGTGGATGGTATGGGCTGGAAACCTTATGAGTTATTCCATGGTCCTTACAAAATTGTTCAAAAATATCAGACTTAAAGTTAGTACCATTGTCAGTTTGCACGACCCGAGGCAGTCCAAAAGTGGAAAAAAATTGCAACATACGAGCAACAACAGTCTTTGCTCGGATGTTCTTTACAGCAAAAGCCTCTGGGTAACAAGTAGTGATACACATCATCGTGATTAAGTAAATATTACCAGACTTAGTTCTAGGTAATGGACCAACACAGTCCATTACCACATGAGAAAATGGTTTCTCTGGCACGACAATAGGCCTTAGAGGAGCTTTAGGTGGTGTTTGGTTTGGTTTCCTAACAAGTTGACAAGCAATACATGAATTACAAAATTTTGCCACATCGCTTTTCAGCTTGGGCCAGAAAAAATACTTTAAGATTTTGTGATACGTAATATTTATACCTTGATATCCCCCCATAGGATCATCATGAGCAGCTGCCAAAACTCTTTCTCTATAGCAGGTCGGCAACATAACCTGGTGGAATACCTCCCACTCATTTGACAAGGGAGCACTTTGTGGTCTCCATTTTCTCATCAAAATCAGATCATTGTAGTAGTACCCAGTTGCTGCGTCTACAATTTCCTCCATAGAGACGGCTGCCTCATGACAATTTGCAAGAGTGGGGTCAGCTTTCTGTAACTCACTCAAGGAGGCGTCCAGACCTTGGTCAGATGCCATTGGCCGAGGCTCAACAGTGTTCTCCTCTACCTCCCCACTACTCTCGGTAGGTGGCGGTGGCAGGCTCTCCACAATGTCCTCGGCCACATCATCGAGTCGGGCCATGAATGTGTCCGCAAGGTCCACTTGGCTTTCACCACTCGGAAAGTTCCTCGTGTCCTCGGGATTTACCACCTTGGCAAGCACAGGGCTGCCCTTACATTTAAGTCCCATAGACCTGGTCACCGCGCACGCAGGGTACACAACATTATCCTCTGCGACAGGTGGATCCAGGCAGACCTTAGGGGTAGGCAACATAATAGGCAGTCTGGAGTTCCCTACCTTATCCCCTGCTAAATCATTACCCAATATTACATCAACATTAGGGAAAGGTAGGTACGAAGTAACTCCGACTGTACAAACACCCTTGTGGAAATCAGATTCCAGGGTAACCTTATGGAGGGGTACTGCTCGAGTATCACTAGTGACACCCTCGACCAGTACCACCTCTCCAGTGTCGAGAGTGTTGGCACCTTGCAACGCACTCTCTAAAATTAAAGTCTGGATGGCACCGGTGTCTCGGAAGATCACCACGTCCTTCCAGGAAGAACCCTCAGACAAAAGTAGTCTCCCTTTCGATATGAATGGGGTAAGCAAGTCCAACCACTGTGGGTTGGAGGTCTTACTCCCTAACCCTTCCGAAAGCCTCAAGCCCTGTGTCACAACTAGAGCATTGGGTCCTTTTTCTGGGTACAGTTGCCAACAACGGCTAATAACGTGGTTTTCACGTTTACAGTGACCACAGAGAAGTCGGGGAGAAGAGACATTACTAACAGAATTACCCTTCGGTTCACTCTTAGGTGCCGTGGGGTTAGACAATTTAACAGGGTTAGTTATGTCTGAAACAGAAGGTACAGTAGTCAAAGGGTTAGAATGAGCTGGTCTGGACTGGCTGTGGGTATAAGTTTTGCTACTCTGTGGGGTATAATTATTTTTATTGGGCCTTTTGCCCACCAACTGGTAGTTTTCTGCCATCTTGGCCAAATCCCCTATTTTAGAATCTACCTCTAATGTAATGTGAAACATTCTCTGGCATAATATCTATAAATTGTTCCATTAGGACTACATTCTTTAAAGCCTCGTATGTTTCGGCTTTAGCTGAGCGAATCCATTTATCAAACAATCTAATTTGATCATTAGCAAATTCAGTGAGCGGTTGGTTGTGGGTAGGCCTAAGGTTGCGATAAGCTTGGCGGTGAGCTTCAGGAGTAATTTCATATGCCCGCAAAATACGTTCCCTGACTTTATCATATTCAAAACACTCTTCGTCAGGCATGTTTATAAAAATATCTTGGGCCTTACCCCTAAGTCTTCCCTGTAGAATTTTATAATAATAATAATAATGATAATAATATTTATTTAGGTAAGGTACATACATAAAGAGATTTTACAAAGTTTGTTGGCTTTATAGATAGAGCTAGTACATACAATGCCTAAAGCCACTATTACGCAAAGCGTTTCGGGCAGGAAAAACATTAATGACTAAAGCTTAAAACTAATGGGTAAAAAGAATAAGATGTGTTGAGTACAAATAAAAATAGAGGTAAAAGAGGGGGAACATTGTTGAAAAAGCAGCACAAATACAATTACAAATTATTACAGAAAATTACATTCAAACAGCGTTGATTTGAAAAACAAAAAAAAACAAAAAACATACATGGGTTGACAACAGAGGGGTAAGGTGGGTTACAGGGAATTTATTAGGTATAGCTTCGTTTTTATCTTAAACTGGTTGAGAGAGGTACAGTCTTTAACATGGTTGGGAAGGTCATTCCACATTCTGGGCCCCTTGATTTGTAGAGCATTTCTGGTTTGATTAAGTCGTACTCTAGGAATATCAAAACTGTATTTATTTCTGGTGTGGTGCTCATGGGTTCTGTTACAACCTTCTATGAAGCTTTTGAGATCAGGATTGGCATTATAGTTTAGCGTTTTATATATGTATAATACACATGAGAGAATGTGCAGTGACTTAATGTCTAACATATTCAGAGATTTGAGTAGGGGTACCGAGTGATGTCTGGGGCCAGAATTGGATATTGTCCTAATAGCAGCTTTGTGTTGAGTAATTAGAGGACGTAAGTGATTTTGGGTAGTAGAGCCCCAAGCACAAATACCATAGTTGAGATATGGATAGATAAGGGAGTAATAGAGAGTCACCAGGGCAGGGCGTGGTACATAATATCTGATCTTAGAAAGAATGCCCACAGTTTTTGAAACTTTTTTTGATATGTTTAGAATGTGTCCCTGGAAATTCAGCTTGTGGTCAATGAGAATGCCAAGAAATTTGCCATCTAATTTGTTACAAATTTGGGTATTGTTTATTTTGAGATTTATTTGGTTAGAGGATTTATTGCCAAACAGAATATAGAAAGTTTTGTCAATGTTAAGGGTGAGTTTGTTGGCAGTTAGCCACAGATGGACTTTATTAAGCTCAGTATTTACTGTGGCATTTAGAGCAAGGGGATCAGGACTGGAGTAAATGAATGTTGTGTCGTCAGCAAATAGAATTGGTTTGAGGTGTTGGGAGGCATTTGGAAGGTCATTAATGTAGATGAGAAAGAGGAGAGGGCCAAGTATGCTGCCCTGGGGAACTCCAATGTTGATGGGTAGGGTGGGAGAAATTGTATTATTCACAGAAACACATTGGAGCCTGTCAGTAAGGTAGGATTTGAGGTATTGTAGGGAGTGTCCTCTGACACCATAATGATGTAATTTAAGAAGAAGGTTTTGGTGGTTGACAGTATCGAAAGCTTTACGCAGGTCCACAAATAACCCAACAGGGAACTCATTTTTATCAAGAGCTGTATGAATCGAGTTAAGCATACTAATAAGTGCATCGTTAGTGCTTTTTTTGGGCCTGAAGCCATATTGGCAAGGGCTAAGTATATTGAGTTTGGCTAGATATGAGTAAAGCTGCTTATAGATTAGTTTTTCAAAAATTTTTGACAAGTTTGGCAGGATTGATATAGGTCTGTAGTTGTTAACATCTGTGAGATCACCACATTTGTGGACAGGCGTTACTCTAGCTTTTTTTAGAATATCTGGAAAGGTTTGGAGTTCAAGTGACTTGTTGAAGAGCAAAGCAATAGCAGGGGCTAAAGATCTGGAGGTTTTTTTGTAGATTAAAGTTGGTATCTCCTCATGGGCACCAGACTTGGTTTTAAGGGAAAGGATTATCTCATTGACGTCAGTGGAATTAATAGGCTTTAGGTACAAAGACTGTGGATAGTTACCTGTAAGATAGTCCTTAATGTCAGTACTGGAAGATGGAATATCATTAGCAAGGGATGAACCAATGGAAGAGAAGAACCTATTGAACTCAATAGCAGAATCAGAGGCTGAAAGCTGACCATCGTTATTAGACAGGAGAGTCGGTTTGTTATTTATAGACTTTTCACCCACTCTTCCTTTGGCCAGGTCATGGACATGGCCAATCTCTGAAAATGGTTGAAAAATCTTTCAGGGTCCGACTCTGAAAATTCAGGCAAGTTATGCTTTTTCTCATAATGCCTGGGGTTTGAATCCCCGGCAGGTGGTAGTCCAGTGGTATTCGCTCTAATTCTAGCCTCCTCGGTTTTGAGTCTTTGCTCCTCTAATTTTATTTTTGCTAACTCTAGAGCTATCTCTCTGTCCCTATGAGCTGCACTTTCCGCTTGGCTAGGTTGGCATAAAGGTGTATCATCTGGCAATAGTTCTTGATCCATACAATGTTGTAATATTTCATTCACCAAAGTCCACTTTTTATCCGCGTCATTTAACTCTAGGTCAAATTCCTTGCCTAACAATATTAAATTAGACTTGGTAAGCTTCTTGATCTCTACCAGTGAAGGATCCTTTGCCAGTTCCTGCATTTTAGCCTTCATCACTAATTAATTTACCTCCTAGCCAAAGAAAAAAATTAAAAAATAAAAATTGGAAAAAAACAAAAATTTGCACGGCCCCTAACACAAGGCCACACTTACCTCAATCGTGAAGAGATCCAGCTAGGTGTCCAGTCAGTAAAAATAAATCCTTTGCTAGATGAGCTGGACCCTAGGCTAACACAACCGTTCTGTGGAAAACAAGAATTTTTAGTTTTGGCACTCAAAAAAATTTTTTTTTTTTAATTTACTGTTCCTCCCGGTCAGGCCAACCACTTGTTACATATGGGAGTCTGTACTATGGGGGATATAGTATAACATGGGTGTAGGGGCAGTAGTTAGAATTAAGAGTTATCAAATATGGGAGATCTCAAAAGCCCGGCCCCCACTAATCTATAAAAAAATAACCTTGTAGTGGCTTATTACAGCAATAGTCAGCCTAGAAGTTGATCATAGATCTCCTACACAGGAAAAATGGATACTCCTTTAACTAACTTATTTATTTATTAACCCCTTAACAACCCCCCCCATATATATTCACACCAATAACAATAAGAATTACTTTACCACACTATCTTACGTTAAAAGCCTTGGTCCACATAGGCAGGATACAAGGTTTACACTGAGAACAAGCTAGGGTAAAGTACTACTGGTTAAGAACTGAAGCTTGATGCGGCTTAGGGTAGTGAGACCACGTGGTACCCTAATACAACACAACACAACACTTAGGGGTACCCAAAACACTGGTAAATACTACCCCCAGGTCTCACCAATCTTACTACCAGAGTAGGCACACTTACAACACAGGTTATACTTAAATTAAGGTAAGGGAAAAAAAGTGAGAGGAAAGGTAGAAGGGGAGAGAGGTGCAGCCACAGAGTCCCGCTGTTCACACCTCGAACGCCAACAGAGAAGACAGCTTCCAGCGACCAGCTCAGGGCTCCCGCATTGTGGTGCCGGGAGGAGCCTAATTGATCGTGCAGCTAAACACATTAAAAATCTTCCCCTATGCAACATATTGTTACTTTACTCGTTCTCAGGGTAGTTAATCTTATAACAATGTTATACTTAATCCACAACAAGCTCAAGCGTTTGAATGCTTGTGAGCAACAAGATTCGTCCTACGTTTGGCAGGGAAGATACGAACAAAAACACGTCGACTTGCGTCTTGCTAATCTAATGTAGCTTATTTAGTTCAAATTTGACCTCTGGTTTCCACTTGAGGAACCCAGGGTCGTAACATCTGTGTTAAGTGTTAGTTTGTTGGATGACATCCATAAGTGGACTTTTTTTAGTTCATTATTAACAACATTATTTAGTGGACTCTACCTATAAGTCAACCAATCCTTGTATAAATTTATTGTATGTATGTACCTTACCTAAATAAAATTGTATTGTATTGTATTGTATATCAAAAAAAGTTTCAAAAACTGTTGGCATTCTTTCTAAGATCAGATATTATGTACCTCGCCCTGCCCTGGTGACACTCTATTACTCTCTCATCTATCCTTATCTCAACTATGGTATTTGTGCTTGGGGTTCTACTACCCCAAAATCATTTACGTCCTCTAATTACTCAACACAAAGCTGCTATTAGGACAATATCTAACTCTGGCCCCAGACATCACTCGGTACCCTTACTCAAATCTCTGAATATGTTAGATATTAAGTCACTGCACATCCTCTCATATGTATTTTACATATAAAGCGCTAAAGTGTTATGTAAATCCTGACCTTAAAACTTCCTAGAAGGTTGTAACAGATCCCATGAGCACCACACCAGAAACAAATACCTATTTGATATTCCAAGAGTACGACTTAGTCAAACTAGAAATGCTTTACAAATCAAGGGACCTAGCTCGAATGTGGAATGACCTTCCCAATTATGTTAAATACTGTACCTCTCCCAACCAGTTTAAGATAAAAACTAAGTACTACCTAATTAACTCAATGTAACCTACCTCACCCCCAAAATGTCTACCCATGTCTTCTATTTTAAACAATGCTGTTTTGTTGACCAAATTGTATTTTTGTTTTTTTTCTGCCATGTTTCTCCCCCTTTTCCATTTTTTTCTTATTTTTTCACAACACAATTTATACTTTAATCTCAATTAGTATTAAGTTTTAGTCTTAGTGTTTTTCCTGCCTGAAACGCTTTGTGTAATAGTGGCTTTAGGCAGTGTATGTACTAGCTCTATCTATAAATCCATCAACTTTTGTATCTTACCTTGTATGTATGTACTTTGCCTGAATAAATATTTGTATTTGTATTTGTATTTGTATGTGGGTTGGGGTTAGAGTAGATGAGGGTAGTATCATCAGCAAACAAAATAGGTTTCAGAATGTTAGAGACATTAGGCAGATCATTGATAGATATAAGAAATAGAAGAGGTCCTAAGATGCTGCCCTTTGGCACTCCAACGGTTATTGGTAGAGTGGAAGAAGTTGTATCATTGATGGTTACACATTGGTGTCTGTCTCTAAGATAGGATCGGATATAGTCCAGGGCAAGGCCTCGGATTCCATAATGCTGGAGTTTAAGTAAGAGGTAGTTGTGATTAACAGTATCAAAGGCTTTTCTTAGGTCAATGAAGAGTCCAATCGGAAACTCATTTTTGTCAAAGGCTGAGTAGATTACGTCAAGGAGACTAATGATTGCATCGTTGGTGCTCTTTTGGGACCGGAAGCCAAACTGGCAGGGGCTGAGTATGCCGAATTTTACGAGGTAGGAATAGAGCTGTTTGTAGATAATTTTTTCAAATATTTTTGATAGAATGGGTAGGTTTGATATTGGTCTATAATTGTTTATGTCTGCTGGATTGCCTCCTTTATGGACTGGCGTTACTCTTGCTGTTTTAAGGATATCAGGGAAGGTGTGACACTATAGGTTTGTTGAACAGTAGAGCTATGGGTGGCACAAGGGCATGGGAGGTGCTCTTGTATACAATGGACGGAATTTCACTGGTGTTCCCAGCTTTGGTTTTTAGAGAGTGTATGATGGACACAACATCTGTCGGGCTGATTGGTGAGAGGAGAAGAGAGTTTGGATAGCTGCCTGAGAGATATGTGTCAATATGTGTCTGAGTCTGTGGGATTTTTCTGGCAAGATTTGCACCAACCGATGAAAAGAAGCTATTAAATTCATTTGCCATTTCTAAATCAGTTGACGGTGTATACCCATCCTTATAGAGTTGTATTTGGTTATGTGAGTGTTGTTTAGTTCCTACGATACTAGAGATGGTTTTCCATGTGCTTTTCATGTTGCCTTTTGCTTCATTGAATCTATTCACATAATATGAAAGTTTGCCTTTCTTACTCAACACAAAGCTGCTATTAGGAAAATATCCAACTCTGGCCCCAGACATCACTCGGTACCCCTACTCAAATCTCTGAATATGTTAGACATTAAGTCACTGCACATTCTCTCATGTGTATTATACATATATAAAACGCTAAACTGTAATGCCAATCCTGACCTCAAAAGCTTCATAGAAGGTTGTAACAGAACCCATGAGCACCACACCAGAAATAAATACAGTTTTGATATTCCTAGAGTACGACTTAATCAAACTAGAAATGCTCTACAAATCAAGGGACCCAGATTGTGGAATGACCTTCCCAACCATGTTAAAGACTGTACCTCTCTCAACCAGTTTAAGATAAAAACGAAGCTATACCTAATTAATTCCCTGTAACCTACCTTACCCTTCTATTGTCAACCAATGTCAGTTTTTTTTTTAAAGAGCGCTGTTTGTCGACAGAATTGTATTTGTGCTGCTTTTTCAGCTATGTTTTCATTTCATGTTTTCATTTTACTCTTTATGCTCAATTAGTACTAAGCTTTAGTCATTTAAGTTTTTCATGCCCGAAACACTTTGCGTAATAGTGGCTTTAGGCATTGTATGTACTAGCTCTATCTATAAATCCATCACTCTTTGTAAAATCTGTTGTATGTATGTACCTTACCTAAATAAACATTTGATTTGATTTGATTTGATTTATGATACTGGTAAGCATTGATGAGTACCTTTTAACGACTTCCTTTGAAACTAGGCCAATCGTAAGTTTCTTTTCATATTCATGTTTCTTGTTGATTGAGTTGAGAATGCCACTTGTGAGCCATGGATTGTTTAATCTTTTGTCAGTTACTTGCTTGGTAAGAAGGGGGGCAATGAAGGTTGTAGAGGCTTAGAGTTTTGAAGAGGAAGAGGTTAGCTAATGAATTTATATCCTGGGTATTATTGAATTCAGAATCCCAGTTAATATTGTGAAGTGCATTTGTAAGATTGTCTAAAGCTGATTCACTGTGTAACCTGAATGAAAGTTTCTTGCTTTTTGGTGGTGTTATGTCCATGTTCGCTATGAGAAAGGTAGGATAGTGGTCAGTTGTTCTGTCGTAGATTATACCAGATACAAGGGGAGCTGTTATGTTTGTCCATATGTGGTCCAAGGTAGTGGCTGATGTTTGAGTGACTCGGGTAGGTTTGGTGATTGTGGGGATTAGCATACAGGAGTTCATGCTGTTAAGGAAATAGTCAACTTGAGAGGAGTTTTGTTGACCCAGATCAATATTAAAGTCTCCTCCCAGAATGAAGTGGTTTTTGTTGAGATTGTTGTTTATAATAAGATTCCTTAGGTTATCTGAGAAAGAAGCTATGTTAGTATTGGGAAATCTATAGATGGCTCCAATAGTCAAAGAGGATTTAAGGGATTTAATTGTAAACTGAGCAAAAGTATATTCACAGTAGTCATCTCTGTCACTAATAACACTGTTGCAGATAAATGTATCTCGGTAATATATAGCTGTGCCACACCTTTTTTATTAGGCCTACAATAATAATGGAAGCAAAGAAAAAAGTTGAATAATAAACATAGGCAAATTTAATCTAATGACAAATGCTATAACTAGTTTAGTTATGATCCTATAATTAATAAGAACTAATGAAAATATTAATGCACTCATTTAATTAAGTCCAATAAAAGACTAATATCAATTAAATTAAAATTTAATTTAAAAAACAGTAATAGAGAGACTTTGGTTACCTGGCCCGCACTAGGTGACCAGGGGGTTAATTATGTTGACTCATTGAGAGTGATAATTAGGTGAGACAAACCACATTGGGAGAGGAAAGTGTTCAGGTTATCCTCATTAGCAATTGTAAACATTTTACCTGCAGAAGTCTTTCTCACTTTAATCAAACCATCTCTGACGAAGCACTGATGAATCATATCTGGGTTTTGTTTACGGATTTGACGTAGGCGATGGAGGAGTTGCTGTCTCTTTCTATACAAGCACTCGTTGATGAAAATCCCCTTTCGTTGGAATACAGCTGTCAGAACAAGATAAGATTTTATGGATTGGGTAGCAAGCTTGAGTCGAATTTTCCTCTGGTTTTGTCCTGATGGATTCTTTTTGCCTACTCTGTAGGCAGCAATAATGTCTTTTTTATTTACATTGAAACGCAATTCGTCTTTTATGAGAGCATGAACTATATCAATTGTTACGACCCTGGGTTCCTCAGTGGAAACCAGAGGTCAAAAATGTACTAATAAACTGCCTTTTAGTATTGAAAACGCATCACGAGGTGCACTTGTTTGTATCTTCCCTACCAGACGTAAGACTATTCTTGTTTTCCAAAGAGCATTTAAGACTGAGCTTGGGGTTGATTATTAAATAATAACATAGGCACCAACTATGTTTACTAATACTTTCTAATCAGTTGTAAATTAAACCTGAGTAAACTGGGTATAGGGCTGCGGTACGATTAGTTGAACAGTCTGCCAGCAGCGAGCCAGCTGGGGGAAAGGAGACTGAGAGTCTTTCTTTTCTGAGCTGGCGTTGGGTGGATAGGATCCTCCTACCCTTCCTCCTCGTTTCTTATTTCTGTGTCTTGTTCAAGCTAAGTATATACTGTGTATATTATTCAGTTTCTGGCATACACGTGTTCTATGTGTAGAGTAGTATACTTTGTGTGTAGTAGGTGTTTTTAGAGTTTATATTACTAGTTATTCTAAAGGGGGTCCCAGTGGAACCACGTGGTCTCCCTACCCTAAGCTGACTCTAGCTTCAAGTGTTTCCCTAGTAGTACTTTACCCTAGCTTGTGTTCAGTGTAAACCTTGTATCCTGTCTATGTGGACCAAGGCTTTTAACGTAAGATAGTGTGGTAAAGTAATTATTATTTTTGTTATTAGTGTGAATGTATATGGGGGTTGTTAAGGGGTTAATAAATAAGTAAGTGAAGTAAGAGAGTATCAGTTCTTCCTGTGTAGGAGACCTTAAATCAACCTCTAGACTGACCTTGTGTGTAGCCAAGTATTCAGCACTGCTTATAGTTTTATTTGGGGGCCGGGCCTTTTAGATCTCCCATTTTGATAACTCTTAATGCTTACTATTGCCCCTACATCCAGATAATACTAGGCCCCATAGTACAGACACCCCTCTTATTCCCTCTTATTTAACATCAATACTTTTCATCTTCACTTTCCACAGGAATATCTTGGGACGACACAACAACAGAGTCGAGCAGCTTTTGCTGGTCTTGTTCATTCTGGGAGATGGAATGTTGGCCGGATAATGTACTGATACTTGCAGTCATTTTGTTGAGAGCTTCCTCTTGGTTTTTTATGGCTTCATCAATTTTCAGACGTATGTTTTCCTCACGGAGATCATTCAAGTCATGCTGGAGTTGATCTTGGCTAGCCTTATAGTTTCTAATATCCTGGCAGAGAAGGGTTATTTCTTGTTGTTGTTGATGAATGTTCGAGCGGTTCGCTTGATTTTCAGTTTGAAGGCTCTGGATGATCGTAATTTGAGTATCAAGAACTAGGCACAACTTTTTGAACCACTGATTCTCGGGCCAGTTTGGGAAATCCAGCGAGGGACCAGAAGCATGCTTGAATTTCCTGAAGTTGGATGTAAGCCAGATGTGTTGTCTGCCCGGTGTAGCCCGGATGTCACTGCAGCCTGGGAGGCCGTAGGTTTATCCAGACGTGTTGTCTGCCCGGTGTAGCCCGGATGTCACTGCGGCCTGGGAGGCCGCTGGTTTATCCAGACGTGTTGTCTGCCCGGTGTAGCCCGGGCCGCTGGTCTCGAAGTTCCAACTGAAGCGTTCCAGCTGACGTTGTGCCTATTATCACTCCTTTTCAGTTTATTGTATTTGAATGTATTTATTTCGGCTCCATGTGTTGTGCCATTAAGTTAATTTCAGCTAGGGTGTGCTAGTTGCAGTGCATTCGTGTTGGGCGGGTTGGGTCCCCCCCCCCCAGTTTTCCTCTGGTTATTTCGTCCAATTACTTTCGTATTTTACCTCATTATATATTCTAAATATTGTGCTTTATATTATGACCACCCATTCTTCACTCGTTTCGGCAGTACATATGCAAAATTTGGAATGCTACAGAGAAGTTCAGCATGGCCTCCCACAAGGTGTCACGCAAAATCTTGAAGCGTTCCACCTTTCCTCCCAGCCTAAGCTTCGTGCTGTATTAACTTTGCAAATTCGTAGTATTGGCTTTTACACAGGTGTATGTCTTAACTTCGGCTATCCTTAATTGTCAGCTTATTCCAGTCTTATTTTGAGCAAATTTGCTTGCAGTCGAACTTACTACTTCTGCCGTGGATCTCCCTGTGAGCCGTTGGTTATTTACTATATTTATAATTAATTCTAACTCTTATTTACAGCTCAGAGCCATGTTACTTCTTTGTGCTTGCTACACCCGTTTTGGCAGTAGCCTTCCCGGCATCCAGCTATATCAGCCAGCTCGTTACATTCTTTATGGTGGCGAGTGTATGCTGACTGGCTTATGCTTGCCATACGGTCGCTAACGATCTTCGGCCATTCGGCCTTCTGGCTAATTTACTCTTCATGTTCCTTCGCCATTGTTGTTTCTTATTACGTAATAGTATTCTATTTAATTTAACCTCATCTATCATTAGGTTTGGGGCCCTTACCTTCAACTGCTATTCCTTCCCCTGTGCTCTGCCCCGCTTGGCGCACAACGTCGGCTTCTTACGTTCCCTTTTTCGCAGCCACGATAAGCCGGAGCACCACCCCCCCCTCACCCTGCTGCGGTAAGGAAGAGAACGCGTGCCGGATATTCCTCTTATCACCGTTACAACGCACTCCGTGCCTGCCTCTTGAGTGCCTGCCCTGCAACGGGTTCTCAGTCCCAGCAACTAGTCTTGGAGGGAGTAACGGGAGATTTCACCCATACTAGGCAGTGTTACTAGGCAACGCAGCGGCGCCGGGATGCAGCCGCCCAGGGCCTACGTTAATTACTATTATACTTCCCTTATTTGCTGGGTTATATTGTAGTATTAATATTAATCCGTATCGTTACTGTCATTCCAGTATTATTTTATTATGAGTATAAATTGTTATTACGGTTTGGCGATGCTTTCTTAATTTCTTCTACTCTGCGGCACTTGCCGTCATATCGGTTATTTACGATATTACTTTGTATTCTTAATATTATCCTTATTACAGTTAATGGACGCTAGTTCCCTGCCGTCGATTTCACTTTGCACCTGTTCTACAAGATGTAGCCGAAGTTCACGGCGTACTAGCTGCGGCTTGCAGACGCTCATTGACAACACAAGACTACACTCAGCGGCCACTTAAGGCAGACTCCTTGGCTTCTATTCAGCTCTATCACCCATCTGGAGGCCGATATGGGATGGAGACCAAGGGTAATGTTCCCCGCTCACATTCTTAAAAAAAATTTTGTATTGGTCCCGCTTAGGACACAAGCATGTTACAGATATGGCTTTAAGAATTGGTTCTTATTTCATTTATGGTTTATGTATATATTGATTTGTTATTGTATATTCCCGTTCTATGGTATATGTATTGTTTATGTTGTCAGGATTTATAGTGTTTCGTATTATATCTGTTTATATATATTTGCTTCGTGCTTCCTTGCTGTTCTCCTACTGACTTTTATCCCACCTTTGTTCCTAGCAAAGGTACTTCGCCCCCTTCCGTTTGCTGGAAGATTTACTAGAATTGTTAGCTCCCTTACATTGCTACAGTATAGTTATTATGCAAACTCTTATTCTCCCTCCTCCTCCAGTGTCTTCTCTGCCAGCGTTTTTACTTGGGGTCTCATCCAGGATTGTTTAATTAAGGAATCTTTTCATTCCTGTCGTGGACCGTGGCGGGAATGGAGTGAGGGCGAGACCTCTCTTCCCATGCTATTTATGCCACCCAGACTGGCCGCACCGCGCCTTGCGGAACGCGGTGCGCAATTGTCTCTTCCTTCCCGATCAGGACCTAGATTCAGGAAGCTCCGTGTATTTCTTCGTAAGTAGGTTTGCTACGAAGGTTCCTAAGTGTGCCCTAAGAAGATGCTTAGGTGCAATTCAATAACGTCCACTTAGGAAGAAATTTGTTGGTTCACTTAATTGCCTGCCGATAGAGGTCAGTACAGTGTTTCGTTTGGCCAATCAGAGAGCAGCAACATTCTTCATATTGAAGATTTAGCGCTGGCTTATCGGAGCTCTACTGCCTCCTATTTACGTCGAATTTTCTTATAAAATTAGTATGTTTCGAAGTCTTTAAGACATAACTGTAACATGTTCGTGTCCGAAGCTAGACACAAATACAACAAAATTATTAAGGATGGTAACAGAGTCCATTTCATGTGGTCTCCATCTCATGTTGGCCTCCGAATGCATGATAGAGCTGATAAGTTAGCCAAAGAATCTGCCTTTAATGGAGCCGTTGAGTGTAACCTTGGATTGTCAATGAGCAATCTGAGAGCAGCAGTACACCGAGAACTTCAACAAGATCTTGTAGATCTGAGGCAAAGTGAAATTGACACCAGTAATTCCATCTATCATCATACTATCATGCAAGAGGAGCCACACATCTATGGATCATCCAATAAAATCAGCAGACTTCTAGATGTTACTACTGCTCGGCTTAGACTCGGTTACAAGTATCTCTGGGAATTCTCATTATCTGCTGATGTAGACCTGACCAAATGTAAACTGTGTCAACAAAATTATTCGCACACCCTCCGTCACTATGTGATGGAGTGCGAAAAGATACGTGAATTTAGAGACAATTCTATAACCAATGTTCCAGCGATGTGTCAATATTTCATTCAAAATGATCTGCTACCAGAAATTTTAGCCAAATATCCCCAGTTTGCTAACTGTAGGTAGTAACTAAGTGATTGTAACCTATCCACCGCTGCCCACTGGATGGGGGGCGGTGTGCAGGACAAACATATAAATTTTGACACTAGCTCTCCACATATGTCAGTTGCTTAATTTAGAACCTGTACTTGAGGTCGATCTCGAACCCATTGTTGATGTGACGACTTATATTGAATTTTGTAACTACCTCATCAAGATTGTAACTTGCTTAGCTAAATGAATTGTGGGGTTCAGTCCCTGAGCCCATTATGTGCCTCTGTAACCCTTTCCACTACCGCCCACAAGATGGGTATGGGGTGCATAATAAATGAACTAAACTAAAAAAACTAACGAAGTAAAACAATGTTTTTTCAACTTCTACAGCCAGCACCGACATTGTAGTAAACAAATATGTTACATTTGTTGTTTACCTACCTAATTCTAAGAGATACTGTGTAGCTGTCCTTGTTGCTCGGAAGATGCGCTGACAATTATTGTATATATTTACTGAATTTACCCAAGGGCCACTAACTATCTAGTGACCTCGAAGAGGACAGAAAGCCGGCGGCTTGTTAAAGGGCCCGCCAATTGTCTTAATGATATTTTTTAGCTGGAATTTGGCATTTACGGCTTCAGCGGGTAGGCGGTTCCATGGGTTTATAGCCCTCTTGGTGGAAAAAAAACATCTGTTTTCAGTCCTACTTGAGAGAACATACTCTCCAACACTATATCTGTGATTGCCCTGTTATCAGTCATTTCATACCAAATGGTATGAGGTATTTTGAGCTCTGTAATTACTTCATACACTCAGGAATATTGGAAGATATTCTTGTGCTGCACCCAGATTTTGCCAGTGGAGGCTAATAGATCAGCATTAAGTATTTTGTTCTCTCCTAATTCCATGTATGACTGGCCATCCTGTGAGGTGAGGATGTTGGATGACCTTGTAGCTGGTTTTTGATCTACACTGTGTGCTCCTTTATACAGAATAGGGAAGCAGCACATTGCTGTGTATACCTAAACATGTTTAAAAATACATTGTTTGAGAGGAGTTTTGTAGAAACTGGTAAGAGTAATTATAATATAATGTTTCCATGATTCAGTGCTTACCTCTTGTGAAAATCGCGAAGAGTTGTTTAGTCAGAGTTGATTTGTTTTTTGTATTAAGGCTGCTATTTTCTAAATTGATTCCATGTACAGTATGTCTAACCATCCTGTGAGATGGGAGTATTAGATAAACTTATAGCTAGTTTTTTATCTACACTGTGTAATATTCCATATAGAATAGGGTAGCAGCACATTGCTGTGTGTACCTAATCATCTTAATAAAAAAAATCAGTAATAAAGATTTTAAATTATAGTTTGTATTATTACAAATACAGTACTGTATTATCCTTATTAAATCATGTTGACCATGGATCATTAAAATCTCATGTTGATATGTAATAGTCATATTTCTTTTGAACTGCTAATCCATGCTAATCATTCATTAAATCTTCACTAAGCTTCACTAAATCTTCACATCATTCACTAAGCTCTCATCTCATTTTTCTCTTGCAATGCATCTTTATCATTTATCAATTCTGATAGAAATTACCTACTTAAAATTATCTGCTAGATTAAGGACCTGCCCGAAACGCTGCGCGTACTAGTGGCTTTACAAGAATGTAAATACTGTACTATCCAATGTATTCTCACAAACCCAATGTACCTTCTTGTATATATATAAATAAATAAATAAATAAATAAATAAATAAATAAATAAATAAATAAATAAATAAATAAATAAATAAATAAATAAATAAATAAATAAATAAATTGTGTAGTATGTCTCAGTTTCTCACTTCCTTACTGTACAGTACAAAAAGATAGGATAAAAATAAACCAGTAATATTTCTTTCATTATGTTTTTCATTTAAATAACTGCATCATTATTTTTACAGCTGACAGGATTTGTTTTACCATACAGGTGCATTATTTGCTAACAAAAATTTGGTTTATTGTTACACACAATGGTGCTACATAGCCTTCCCAGCTTGGTGCCTTCTTTTAATACTTACTGATTAAAAAATAAATAATAAATACATTTTATTCAGGAAAAGTACATACAGTTGATTTACAAACATAATGTTGGATTTATAGACAGAGCTAGTACATACAATACCTAAAGCCACTAATACTCATAGCATTTCGGGCAAGGTGTGGGGGAAAAACACAGACTAAAACTTAATATTAATCGGGATTAGGTATAAATTGTGTTGAAAGAAGGAATAAAAAAATACAAAAAGGGGGTTAACATAGCATAAATCAGCAATTGCGCATGTTGGTGAACAGCGTTGTTTAAAAAATAGCAAGACATGGGTTGGCATTTAGGAGGTAAGTTCGGTTACATGGAGTTAATTAGGCAGTACTTGGTTTAACTCTTAAACTGATTGAGAGAGGTACAGCCTTTGACATGATTCGGGAGGTCATTCCACATTCTGGGTCCCTTGATCAAATCTCTTCAAATCAGTCCCTTACAAATCAAGGGGCCCAGAATGTGGAATGACCTTCCCAACCATGTTAAAGACTGTACCTCTCTCAACCAGTTTAAGATAAAAACTAAACACTACCTAATAAATTCCCTGTAACCTACCTTACCCCTCTATTGTCAACCCATGTCTGTTATTTTTTTTTAATGAACACTGTTTGTCAACCTATTGTATTTGTGCTGCTTTTCAGTCATGTTCCCCCTTTTTTTTTATCTTTATTTGTATTTGTTCTCAACACATTTTATTCTTTATGCTCAATTAGTATTAAGTTCTAGATATTAATGTTTTTCTTGCCCGAAACGCGTTGCGTAATAGTGGCTTTAGGCATTGTATGTACTAGCTCTATCTATATATTGATCCACTAATGTAACATCACTTGTATGTATGTACCTTACCTGAATAAACATATTTATTTATTTATACTTGATTTGTAGAGCACTTCTAGTTTGATTACACACAGCCAAATTGTGTAACAGGAAGAGGTCTTGGACACATATTTGTTCCATGCTAAATGTAGAGGAATCAGATGAGTATTCCTCAAATAAAATAAGTTGCCTCAGCTTATTAGGTAAATAAAATAAGCATTTCTCAAATAAGTAGCTGCCTCACCTCACTGCCTTACTGCTACATAGCCTTCCCGGCTTGGTGCCTTCTTTTGATAATTACTTGTTCCACACCCAAATTGTATAACAGGAAGAGGTCTTGGACCCCAACTTCCCTCTCTCTTTTTTAATAGTCTATATAGTCATAATTATAGCTTTAAGTATTCAATGAATAAAGTTTTGACATTTTTACCCTTCTCCTTACCTAACATCATTTGTGCAGCATATTTTTATTTTATGTCTCACCCAGATTTAATTTCAAAATAAAACCAAACTAAATAAATTAGAAATGGGTATGTATAGCTAAGGTACACCCTTACTACTAGGTGAACAGGGGCATTTGGTGATAGTAAATGATCCCATCAGGCAGGGCTCATCACCTTCTCTCATATTTCATGTTCACCAGTGTTTATTTACTTATTAACTACGGGTATAATATCTTGCTATTATAAAACTAATTCTACTATCATAAAAGACATATTTACTTTAAGTTTCAAGCAGAGAATGCGTATATAACTAACACGAAGGACTCCTCTTCACTAGATTCAATTTTTATAATCTTTTGTTTATGTTCCAAAATCTTAAAATCGATCCCAGTGTCATAAAGTAGAGAAAAATTGATTTATATCCAGTTTACGTAAAGCTACGAGTGGTCGAAACCACACTTAAATCCCGGAATGAACTTACGAAGGTTTTTCCACTTAGTGTAGCTACTTGAATACCGACGTAGCCGCCACGAAGGCGCTAAGAAGGAAAACATTCGTAGCTAAGAAGAAAAACCTTCGTAGGTACCTTCCTGAATCCGGCCCCAGAAACTCCACCGCCTTTCGTGCTAAAAGGAAGTGTCCAGTTAGTGTAAATTCAAATAATGCAACTTTCAATTACTAATTAAAGATGTAACTATTAATTGTACATCTCAAAAACCAATTCAAAACCAAACCAAAAACCGTAACACCTCAAACCAATTCTATTTGCTGACGACACAACCTTCATTTACTCCAGTCCTGACCCCCTTGCTCTACATGCCACAGTAAATACTGAGCTAAATAAAGTCCATCTTTGGCTAACTGCCAACAAACTCACCCTAAACATTGACAAAACTTTCTATATTCTGTTTGGCAATAAATCCTCTAATCAAATAAATCTCAAAATAAACAATACCCAAATTTGTAACAAATTAGATGGCAAGTTCCTTGGCGTTCTCATTGACCACAAGCTGAATTTCCAGGAACACATTCTAAATATATCAAAAAAAGTTTCAAAAACTGTTGGCATTCTTTCTAAGATTATTATTATGCACCCCGCCCTGCCCTGGTGACTCTCTATTACTCCCTCATCTATCCATATCTCAACTATGGTATTTGTGCTTGGGGTTCTACTACCCAAAATCACTTACGTCCTCTAATTACTCAACACAAAGCTGCTATTAGGACAATATCAAACTCTGACCCCAGACATCACTCTGTACCCCTACTCAAATCTCTGAATATGTTAGATATTAAGTCACTGCACATTCTCTCATGTGTATTATACATATATAAAACGCTGAACTGTAATGCCAATCCTGACCTCAAAAGCTTCATTGAAGGTTGCAATAGAACCCATGAGCACCACACCAGAAATAAATACAGTTTTGATATTCCAAGAGTACGACTTAATCAAACTAGAAATGCTCTACAAATCAAGGGACCCAGAATGTGGAATGACCTTCCCAACCATGTTAAAGACTGTACCTCTCTCAACCAGTTTAAGATAAAAACGAAGCACTACCTAATAAATTCCCTGTAACCTACCTTACCCCTCTGTTGTCAATCCATGTCTGTTTTTTTCAAAACAACACTGTTTGTCTGTAATAATTTGTAATTGTATTTGTGCTGCTTTTTCAGCCATGTTCCCCCCTCTTTTATCTCTATTTTTATTTGTTCTCAACACATTTTATTCTTTATACCCATTAGTTTTAAGCTTTAGTCATTAATGTTTTTCCTGCCCGAAACGTTTTGCGTAATAGTGGCTTTAGGCATTGTATGTACTAGCTCTATCTATTAATCCAACAAACTTTGTAAAATCTCTTGTATGTATGTACCTTACCTAAATAAACATTTATTATTTATTATTTATTTATTATTATTATTATTATTATTATTGTAATTGATTTAATACTTTATCATTATAATGATTATTCATTATAATTATTCTTTAATACTTTATTGTTATTCATTATAGTCACTTAGTCACTAATTATTTATCATTCATTCTAATTCATTATAATTATTGATTATCATTATTTTATTTATTATTATTATTAAAATAATAAACATTTGAATTTGAATTTTGGAATGATACTACTCTCATTTACTCTGACCCCAACCCACTTATATTTAATAATGTTGTAAACAATGAATTAAAAAAAAGTCCACTTGTAGATGTCAACCAACAAACTCACACTAAACATAGAAAAGACCTACTATGTCTTATTTGGAAACAAATCAACAAATGCAATTCAGCTTCAGATATATAATGTAAACATTAGCAATAAAAATTATGGAAAGTTTCCTTGGCCTGTGCTTAGACAAGATAAAAAGATTAAGATTTTATTTTTCAGGGATATTCCTGCGCGGGCCCTAAGCCTCTGGCTGGCCCACTAAGTGTTGCTTGCTTCTGTTTTACTTGGGCGGAGTATGAGTATTTATTACTCGTATGGTCGCTTCAGTAAGATTTTGCCATATGTGTTTAACAACTTCTGCTCTGTTGCATCTAAGTTGAAATCTTAATGGGTTTGTAACTGTGCACTGTGTTAGATAATGTTCCAGTGGTCTGTCGGGCATTTCTCCACAGTGTTGACATTTCCTCTCATCTTCCGGAACCTGTAAGCCTATTTCCCATGCACATGGGTATCCAAGCCTGATGCGATGTAAGTGCACTTCTGTTGCTCTATTGCTCCCTTTCATCAAACTAAGTGGTTCGTAGTTGGTTGAATTCTTGTACCAACCCGCAGATCCTGATGTTGCAACTGCTGTGTTGTGGTCACTGTACATCTTTTGCATTGCTCTATTTCTAATTACTTTCTTAATCTGTGATAGACTCTGTGGTATGTAAATGTCTACATTTCTTCTCTTAGTTGCAAGTTTTGCAGCTTCGTCTGCAATGTCATTTCCTATTATTCCCACATGATTTGGCACCCAGTTGATAAGTACCCTTCGGCCTTGTCGTTTGAGTGTTTGCATTAATGATATGACATTTGTGATCAGATGTATGTTATCACATATGTGTTCTTGTTGCAAGGTTTCAATGGCGGTTCTCGAATCTGTATGTATGATAACATGTTGTCGGTGTTGAGCACGAGCATGTTCCAAAGCCTTTTGAATGGCTAGCATCTCTGTTTGTAAAGTCGAACACCTATTTGAGAGCCTCCAACTATTTACAGAGTTTCCTGCTTTAACTGCAGCTCCGGTTTCTTGTCCCTGCTGGTCTACTGATCCATCTGTGAAGTATGTGAAGCTGTCGGATGCCATGTTTGCTTCTATATGCATCTGTGCAATGTTACGTAGCAGATGAGGATTTGTCTGGTTCTTTTTTCCTTCAATAACCATAATCTTAAAGTCTGCTGGCGGAGATTCCCAAGGGGCTTGCATAACAAAGTCTGCATGTATTTCGTCGACACCCTTCTCGGTGACTGTGTTTGTAATATCGAATGTATTGATGATGTTTATCGCACAATGGGTCCACCTGTTGCTATTGGAGGCTCTTCTGTCCAGAGTTAGTGCTCCAGTGATTATATCTTTAAGTGAACTGAATATAGGTCTAGTCAATATCTTGGTCAGCATGCATGCAGCGATCCCTTTTACCCTTATTTCAATCGACGTTAGCTTGGTTTCTAGTCTTAGGTTCAGTATTTTAGTCCATCTGGGAGCTCCTGTTATGATTCGTAATGCATCGTTTTGAATAACCTCAACGTTTGCCCACTGACCAGGAGAAAGAGTGAGTAAGGCAGGCGCTGCATAATCAACTAGGGAACGAACGGCGTGTATGTAAAACATTCTTAACACTCTGTGTCCCGCTCCTAGACGGGGCCCTGTGATTGCTCTCATTATATTTAGTCGTGATTTTGCTTTCTCCTTTAGATATTGAATTTGCTTGTTGAATGTCATTTTAAAATCTATCCACACTCCGAGATATTGATATTGTGTAACCCACTGAAGGTTAATGTCTTGAATGTGTAGGTGCCTGTCTGGAGTGTTGCCGCCTAGTCTCATTGCCTTAGACTTCTGTGCAGATATTTTTAGCCCTAAAACGCTGCATTCAGATGTTACTTTATCTAATGCACCTTGTGCTTTATTTAGAAGTGAAGGACCTGTAATGACTAATGCTATATCATCAGCATAGCTTAGCAATTTAACCCCTTCTGTAAATGTCATGGTAACAAGGTTTTCCATAAGGATGTTAAAAAGACTAGGACTGAGGACTCCTCCTTGTGGAGTCCCATTCTCATGCAAGTGGTAGTCCGACACTTGTCCTTGCAACTTTACTCTGGCATACCTGTGACTTAGGTAATCTTGAATCCATGCTAGCATTTTTCCCTTTACACCTTTTTTACCTAATGTGTGTAAAATTGCTTGCGTGCTTGCAAGTTCAAATGCTTTTTCTAGATCAAGGAAGATCACTATAGCTGGACCTGAGTTAACTGTTCCTAGTAATGTTGCTATGCAGAAGATTAAGATAAAAACTAAGTACTACCTAATTAACTCCCTGTAACCTACCTTACCCCTATAATGTCAACCCATGTCTGTTATTTTTAAACAATGCTGTTTGTCGACCAAATTGTATTTTTGCTGTTTTTCTGCCATGTTCCCCCCTTTTTTATTTTTATATTTTCTCAGCACATTTTATACTTTAATCTCAATTAGTATTAAGTTTTAGTCTTTAGTGTTTTTCCTGCCTGAAACGCTTTGCGTAATAGTGGTTTAGGCAGTGTATGTACTAGCTCTATCTATAAATTCATCAATATTTGTATCACCCCTTGTATGTATGTACTTTACCTGAATTTGAATAAACAAGTCCCCCACTCTGTGCGCGTTTTCTTCCAACCACAGAAACATTAGTTCAACGGTAAGGCAGAGACAGCGCCTTGGACAAGGTTAGGTTAAGACAATCACTTAGTTACTACCTACAGTTAGCAAACTGGGGATATTTGGGTACAATTTCTGGTAGGAGATCATTTTGAATGAAATATTTACACATTGTTGAAGCATTAGTTAGGATCTAGTTAATTAGGATTATTTAATTATCGCAGGGGACTTTAATATTGACCTCTGCGAGCCTGAAAACTACTGCTGCCAGCTTCCTCAACTGTATGAATTCCTGCTTCCTCATACCCTTAATCACTAGACCTACTAGAATCACTGATAGTACTGCCACGACTCTTGATCAAATCTGGACTAACATAACCTCTCCGCTTACTTCAGGGATATGGGAGATAAGCTTTAGGTTGCACAATGAAACTGCTATAGGCAATTTTATAGCTGCTGCTGCTAATGTCAACTGGGAGTCCGAATTAGGTAACATAGGGAATATCAACCTAGCAGTGCAATCTTTTCTTCAAAAAACTCTCACCCTTTATAACACCCACTGTCATATGCTAACTAAACAAATCACAACTAAAAGTTTAGTTTAGTTCATTTATTATGCACCCCATACCCATCTTGTGGGCGGTAGTGGAAAAGGTTACAGAGGCACATAATGGGCTCAGGGACTGAACCCCACAATTCATTTAGCTAAGCAAGTTACAATCTTGATGAGGTAGTTACAAAATTCAATATAAGTCGTCACATCAACAATGGGTTCGAGATCGACCTCAAGTACAGGTTCTAAATTAAGCAACTGACATATGTGGAGAGCTAGTGTCAAAATTTATATGTTTGTCCTGCACACCGCCCCCCATCCAGTGGGCAGCGGTGGATAGGTTACAATCACTTAGTTACTACCTACAGTTAGCAAACTGGGGATATTTCGCTAAAATTTCTGGTAGCAGATCATTTTGAATGAAATATTGACACATCGCTGGAACATTGGTTATAGAATTGTCTCTAAATTCACGTATCTTTTCGCACTCCATCACATAGTGACGGAGGGTGTGCGAATAATTTTGTTGACACAGTTTACATTTGGTCAGGTCTACATCAGCAGATAATGAGAATTCCCAGAGATACTTGTAACCGAGTCTAAGCCGAGCAGTAGTAACATCTAGAAGTCTGCTGATTTTATTGGATGATCCATAGATGTGTGGCTCCTCTTGCATGATAGTATGATGATAGATGGAATTACTGGTGTCAATTTCACTTTGCCTCAGATCTTCAAGATCTTGTTGTAGTTCTCGGTGTACTGCTGCTCTCAGATTGCTCATTGACAATCCAAGGTTACACTCAACGGCTCCTTTAAAGGAAGATTCTTTGGCTAACTTATCAGCTCTATCATGCATTCGGAGGCCAACATGAGATGGAGACCACATGAAATGGACTCTGTTACCATCCTTAATAATTTTGTTGTATTTGTGTCTAGCTTCGGACACGAGCATGTTACAGTTATGTCTTAAAGAGTTGAGAGCATTTAAGGATGGTAAGGAGTCACTTACAATTAATGTATCAAGTTTTGAGACTTGTACACATTTCAGTGCAAGGATCAAGGCAAATAGTTCAGTCTGAAGGCTAGAGGCCCAATTGTTTATACGGACTCCCCACTCAAAGTACAAGGCATCGCCCATTGTCAGAACAATTGCACTTCCAGCTGCACCCGTGGTGCGGTGTAGGGAACCATCAGTGTATATGATTTGAGAGAGAGAATGCTCTGTGGACAGAGCATCAGTATGGCTTAAGGCGTTGAGCTTTGCCTCAAGACGAAGCTTGGGCTGATCTCTAATTTGCTTCTTGGGTGGAAAGGGAGGGATTAAAACTGGAAAGGTTGTAACCTCCCACGGTGCAGGAAAGTGCCGTTGTTGTTTCTCTTGGTACAAATCATGAACCTGATACATTCTGAGTTGAGTTCCAGTTTTTGTTATCCATTTGGAACAATGCTGATCTTCAATAAAGAAATTCTGGAGGGCTTCTGTGCAAGGATTAGGATGAGTTAGCCTAAGCATTTTTATACCAATTTGACAGTTAATTTCAGTAACACGATCAACAACACTCAGAATATTAAGTTCCTTTCTCATATTAAGTATCTTTGTGATACGAGGGCACCCAAGGATTATCCTCAAGGCTTCGTTCTGCAATTTTTCAAGCCCTCCAAGCTTTCTTTCAGGCATCAAGACAAGCAGAGGTGCAGCATAATCCACTAAAGATCTGATGTATGCAAGGTACATCATTTTGACAATTCTGACATTGGCACCATAGCCTGAGTGATAACCTGCAACAGCCTTGAGAGCTCGGACTAAAAAAGGCTAAACAATCCTTGGCTTACAAAGGGAATAAAATCCATTAATAAAAAAACATGACCTTGAGAAGAAGTATAGGTTAGGAATCGTCTGCAAAGAATTTTCAAAGAATTATTCATTATTGCTGTCTAAAATAATTAGAAAGAGCCAAAACTAAATACTACGAAGATAAATTTACCCACACAAAGGGCAACATTAAGAAAACATGGAGCACAATTTCACAAATTTTGGGATCAAAGAAGATTTTTAAAAATAAACCAATACTCCTGTCCAATAACGATGGTCAGCTTACAGCCTCTCATACTGCTATTGAGTTCAATAGATTCTTCTCTTCCATTGGGTCATCTCTTGCAAATGATATTCCATCTTCCAGTACTGATGTCCAGGACTATCTTACAGGTAACTATCCACAGTCTCTGTACCTAAAGCCTACTAATTCCACTGATGTTAATGAGATAATCCTTTCTCTTAAAACCAAGTCTAGTGCCCTTGAGGAGATACCAACTTTAATTTACAAATTGCATTGCTCTTCAACAAGTCACTTGAACTCCAAACCTATCCAGATATTCTAAAAAAAAAAAAAGCGAGAATAATCCCTGTCCACAAATGTGGTGATCTCACTGATGTTAACAACTACAGACCTATATCAATTCTGCCAAACTTGTCCAAAATATTTGAAAAACTTATCTACAAGCAGCTTTACTCTTATCTAGCCAAACCACAATATACTTAGCTCTTGCCAATATGGCTTCAGACCCCAAAAAAGCACTAACGATGCACTTATTTGTATGACTAACTTGATACATGCAGCTCTAGATAAAAATGAGTTCCCTGTTGGGTTATTTGTGGACCTGCGTAAGGCTTTTGACACTGTCAACCACCAAAACCTTCTTCTTAAATTACAACATTATGGAGTCAGAGGTCACTCTCTGCAGTACCTTAAGTCTTACCTTACTGACAGGCTCCAGTATGTTTCTGTGAATAATTCAATTTCTCCCACCCTACCCATCAACATTGGTGTTCCCCAGGACAGCATACTTAATTGGCCCTCTCCTCTTTCTCATCTACATTAATGACCTTCCAAATGCCTCCCAACATCTCAAACCAATTCTATTTGCTGACGACACGACCTTCATTTACTCCAGTCCTGACCCCCTTGCTCTAAATGTCACAGTGAATACTGAGCTAAATAAAGTCCATCACTGGCTAACTGCGAACAAACTCACCCTTAACATTGACAAAACTTTCTATATTCTGTTTGGCAATTAATCCTCCAATCAAATAAATCTCAGGATAAACAATACCCAAATTTGTAACAAAATAGATGGCAAATTCCTTGGCGTTCTCATTGACCGCAAGCTGAATTTTCAGGGACACATTCTAAATATCCGTGTTTCTCCGTCTGGAAGCTCTGGGGTCCGGGGTGGCGGGGCTGCCCTCCCCTCCACCCCATTGAGCAAAGGAGCAGAGTCCTCTCAACCCTCTCCTATGAACATGCTAGCATCCCAGTATAATCAACTCAAGCGAGCTTCCGGTCCCTCACCGGAATTCACTAACTGGACCGAGAATCTTTGGTTCAAAAAGTTGTGCCTAGTCCTCGAGTCACAAAATTCTATCATCTTGAGTCTTCTCAACGAGAATCTAGCGAACCGCGCTAATCTCCAACAACAACAACAAGAAATAACCCTCCTCCGCGAGGATATTAGAAACTACAAGGCTAGCCAAGACCAACTACAGCATGATTTGAATGATCTCCATGAGGAAAACAACCTTCGGAAAACTGATGAAGCCTTAAAAAAGCAGGAGGAAGCTCTCAGCAAAATGACTGCATGTATCAGTACATTTTCAGCTCAACGTTCCGTCTCCCAGGAGGAACAAGACCAGCAAAAGCTGCTAGACTCTGTTATCGTGTCGTCCCAAGATATACCTGTGGAACATGAAGGTGAAAATTGTTTCGAAATAGCTCAGGATCTCTTAAATAACAAACTGCAGCTCAATCTAAACAAAACTGACGTTATTGCTGCCTACAGAGTAGGCAAAAAGAATCCATCAGGTCTAAATCAACGGAAAATTCGCCTGAAGCTGTCTTCCCAGTTCACGAAATCCAATCTAGTCCGGACAGCTGCATCCCTACGGAAGGGATTATACATCAACGAGTGCTTGACCAGGAACAGACAGCAAATCCTCTACCGCCTGCGTCAAATCCGGCAACAAAACCCAGATGCTATTCATCAGTGCTTCGTTAGAGATGGTCTGATAAAGGTGAGAAAAACCGCAGAGGGCAAAATGTTTACTATTACTAGAGAAGAAAACCTCAACACTTTCCTCTCCCAATGTGGTTTGTCTCACCTTATCACTCCCAATGAATTAACTTAATTAACCCCCTGTCAACTAGTGGGGCTAGGTATCCTAAGTCTCCTTGGTTCATTTTCTGACTTAATTTTTAACTTACTCTTACCTAGTCATTTACCGAAATTATTTAATTGAGTTATTAAGTAGTTCTTCAGGTCTTTTTAATTATACAGTCATAACTGAACTATCTATAGTTATTAATCATTAGCTTAAATTTGCCTATGTTTATTATTCAACATTTCTTTGATTTCATTTATTACCTAGGTTGCCTAGCCTTGCCATGCTCCCTTACTCCATTGTACCCCTGGCTTTGCCTGCATCTCAAATTGCAAATTGTTACTTACAGTGTACCTGTGAGTACTCGTAAGCAATCTACCTCATTTTTGCTCAATTTGTTTTTTTTTTGTATTGCTTAGTCTTGCTTATATTTTTTGTTTTGTATTTCCATATCTTGTGTTTTGTATAGTCCATGTTTACATGTTTTTTCTTTAATCTCAGTTAATTGCCTAGGTTGCCTAGCCTAGCCATACTCCCTTACTCCATTGTACCCCTGTAAGCCCCTTTTGTGTTTGTTTTGTACAGTATTGTGTATATATTTTTCCCTATTTTATAGCTTTTTTCTACTTATTTCTGATTCTACAATCAGCTTTTTTTATGCAGTCAAGTATAGACCCTGAACTTAACCTCTTATCCACTATCTATGACAATACTCACTTTAATGATCTAAATTGCAGATATTTTGCAGCACATGATGTAAACAATGTATTAACTCATAATCACAATATCTCTGTAATCAATTTGAACGTTAGATCCCTAGGTAAACACTTCGATGATGTTAGTGCCTTGATTGAAACTATTGGCAACAAATTCTCTTTTATTATACTTACTGAAACATGGTTGAAAGAGGATACTACTCAACTCTTTAACATGCCTAACTACTCAGCAATTCACAACTGTCGTCAACTTCAGAGAGGTGGTGGCACTGCTCTTTACTACCACCAAGAACTAACATGCTTAAAAGAAATTAGAACTAGAGACTGCTATGGGGAGTATATCTTCGCCAGCTTCAGAGTCAAGGGTGCCGAGTCTGTCCTGTCTGTGGGTGCAGTCTATAGAATTCCCAACACTGATGTGTCTGTATTCAACTCAAACCTTAGAAATCTAATACTTGATAACAGACTGAACAAAAACCACCTAATTATCGCAGGGGACTTTAATATTGACCTCTGCGAGCCAGAACACCCTACTGCTGTTAGCTTCCTCAACTGTATGAATTCCTGCCTCCTCATACCCTTAATCACTAGACCTACTAGAATCACTGATAGCACTGCCACGACTCTAGATCACATCTGGACCAACATAACCTCTCCGCTTACTTCAGGTATAATCACCGATAGCACTACAGACCACTACCCCACATTTCTCTTAACTAACATTAGCAAACCACCTCTAGAAACAAGGGAGTTAAGCTTTAGGCTGCACAATGAAACTGCTATAAACAATTTTATAACTGCTGCTGATAATGTCAACTGGGAGTCCGAGTTAGGTAACATAGGGGACATCAACCTAGCAGTGCAATCTTTTCTACAAACAACTCTTAGCCTTTATAACACCCACTGTCCTAGGCTTACAAAACAAGTCACAAGCAAAAGGCTTAACAATCCTTGGCTTACAAAGGGAATACTGAAATCCATTAACAAAAAACACGACCTTGAGAAGAAGTATAGGTTAGGAATTGTCTCCAAAGAATTCTCAAAGAATTACTCATTATTGCTATCTAAGATAATTAGACGAGCCAAAACTAATTACTACGAAGATAAATTTACTCAAATAAAGAGCAACATTAAACAAACTTGGAGCACAATTTCACAAATATTGGGATCAAAGAAATCTTTAAATAACAAACCGACTCTCCTGTCTAATAACGATGGTCAGCTTTCAGCCTCTGATTCTGCTATTGAGTTTAATAGGTTCTTCTCTTCCATTGGTTCATCCCTTGCAAATGATATTCCATCTTCCAGTACTGACATTAAGGACTATCTTACAGGTAACTATCCACAGTCTCTGTACCTAAAGCCTATTAACTCCACTGACGTCAATGAGATAATCCTTTCCCTTAAAACCAAGTCTGGTGCCCTTGAGGAGATACCAACTTTAATTTACAAAAAAGCCTCCAGATCTTTAGCCCCTGCTATTGCTTTGCTCTTCAACAAGTCACTTGAACTCCAAACCTTTCCAGATATTCTAAAAAAAGCGAGAGTAACGCCTGTCCACAAATGTGGTGACCCCACAGATGTTAACAACTACAGACCTATATCAATCCTGCCAAACTTGTCAAAAATTTTTGAAAAACTTATATACAAGCAGCTTTACTCATATCTAGCCAAACTCAATATACTTAGCCCTTGCCAATATGGCTTCAGACCCAAAAAAAGCACTAACGATGCACTTATTAGTATGCTTAACTCGATTCATACAGCTCTTGATAAAAAGGAGTTCCCTGTTGGGTTATTTGTGGACCTGCGTAAAGCTTTTGATACTGTCAACCTACCATAACCTTCTTCTTAAATTACATCATTATGGAGTCAGAGGACACTCCCTACAATACCTCGAGTCCTACCTTACTGACAGGCTCCAATATGTTTCTGTGAATAATACAATTTCTCCCACCCTACCCATCAACATTGGTGTTCCTCAGGGCAGCATACTTGGCCCTCTCCTCTTTCTCATCTACATTAATGACCTTCCAAATGCCTCCTAACACCTCAAACCAATTCTATTTGCTGACGACACAACCTTCATTTACTCCAGTCCTGACCCTCTTGCTCTAAATGCCACAGTAAATACTGAGCTAAATAAAGTCCATCTTTGGCTAACTGCCAACAAACTCACCCTTAACATTGACAAAACCTTCTATATTCTGTTTGGCAATAAATCCTCTAGTCTTATAAATCTCAAAATAAACAATACCCAAATTTGTAACAAATTAGATGGCAAATTCCTTGGCATTCTCATTGACCACAAGCTGAATTTCCAGGGACACATTCTAAATATATCAAAAAAAGTTTCAAAAACTGTGGGCATTCTTTCTAAGATCAGATATTATGTACCACGCCCTGCCCTGGTGACTCTCTATTACTCCCTTATCTATCCTTATCTCAACTACTGGTATTTGTGCTTGGGGTTCTACTACCCAAAATCACTTACGTCCTCTAATTACCCAACACAAAGCCGCTATTAGAACAATATCCAACTCTGGCCCCAGACATCACTCGGTACCCCTACTCAAATCTCTTAATATGTTAGATATTAAGTCACTGCACATTCTCTCATGTGTATTATACATATATAAAACGCTAAACTATAATGCCAATCCTGATCTTAAAAGCTTCATAGAAGGTTGTAACAGAACCCATGAGCACCACACCAGAAATAAATACAGTTTTGATATTCCTAGAGTACGTCTTAATCAAACTAGAAATGCTCTGCAAATCAAGGGGCCCAGAATGTGGAATGACCTTCCCAACCATGTTAAAGACTGTACCTCTCTCAACCAGTTTAAGATAAAAACTAAACACTACCTAATAAATTCCCTGTAATCTACCTCACTCCTCTATTGTCAACCCATGTCTGTTATTTTCTTTTTTTTTTTTTAATCAACACTGTTTGTCAACCTATTGTATTTGTGCTGCTTTTTCAGTCATGTTCCCCCTTTTTTTTTATCTTTATTTGTATTTGTTCTCAACATCTTTTATTCTTTATGCTCAATTAGTATTAAGTTCTAGATATTATGTTTTCTTGCCCGAAACGCATTGCGTAATAGTGGCTTTAGGCATTGTATGTACTAGCTCTATCTATATATCAATCCATTAATGTAACATCACTTGTATGTATATACCTTACCTGAATAAACATCTGAATCTGAATCTGAATCTGAATATATCATAAAAGTTTCAAAAATAAAGATATTATGTACCTCGTCCTGCCCTGGTGACACTCTATTACTCTCTCATCTATCCTTATCTCAACTATGGTATTTGTGCTTTGGGTTCTACCACTCAAAATCACTTACTAATCACTCTAATTACTCAACACAAAGCTCCTATTAGGACAATATCTTACTCTGGCCCCAGACATCCCTCGGTACCCTTACTCAAATCTCTGAATATGTTAGATATTAAGTCACTGCACATCCTCTCATATGTATTTTACATATAAAGCGCTAAAGTGTTATGTAAATCCTGACCTTAAAACTTCCTAGAAGGTTGTAACAGATCCCATGAGCACCACACCAGAAACAAATACCTATTTGATATTCCAAGAGTACGACTTAATCAAACTAGAAATGCTTTACAAATCAAGGGACCTAGCTCGAATGTGGAATGACCTTCCCAATTATGTTAAAGACTGTACCTCTCCCAACCAGTTTAAGATAAAAACTAAGTACTACCTAATTAACTCAATGTAACCTACCTCACCCCCAAAATGTCTACCCATGTCTACGATTTTAAACAATGCTGTTTTGTTGACCAAATTGTATTTTTGTTTTTTTTGCCATGTTTCTCCCTCTTTTTTCAATTTTTTTCTTATTTTTTCTCAACACAATTTATACTTTAATCTCAATTAGTATTAAGTTTTAGTCTTTAGTGTTTTTCCTGCCCGAAACGCTTTGCGTAATAGTGGCTTTAGGCAGTGTATGTACTAGCTCTATCTATAAATCCATCAACTTTTGTATCTCACCTTGTATGTATATACTTTACCTAAATAAATATTTGTATTTGTATTTGTTTGTATTTGTAATGTGTAAATGTATATGTTAAAAGCGAAGCTATACCTAATTAATTCCCTGTAACCTACCTTACCCTTCTATTGTCAACCAATGTCTGTGTTTTTTTCTTTAAAGAGCGCTGTTTGTCGACATAATTGTATTTGTGCTGCTTTTTCATCTATGTTTTCATTTCTTGTTTTCATTCTACTCATTATGCTCAATTACTGTAGTATTAAGCTTGTCATTTAAGTTTATCATGCCCGAAACGCTTTGCGTAATAGTGGCTTTAGGCATTGTATGTACTAGCTCTACCTATAAGTCTACCAATCCTTGTAAAAATTTATTGTATGTATGTACCTTACCTAAATAAAATTGTATTGTTGTATTGTATTGTATTGTATATATAACATTATTAATTTTGTAACTATAGCGTCAAAAATTTTTATTTGCTTAGCTAAACGAACTAGAGGGTTCAGTTCCTGAACCGATTATGTGCCTCTGTAATCCTTTACACCACCGCCCACGGGATGGGTATGGGGTGCATAATAAAGAAAGAAATTGAATTGTACTCTCATGAACCCAATGTACCTTCTTGTATATAAATATATAAATAAATAAATAAATAAATAAATAAATAAATAAATAAATAAATAAATAAATGAACATAATGTAGAACATTCTAGCATATTTGACATTAATACCAATGTATTCACCTATTTGTGCTTGCGGGGGTTGAGCTCTGCTCTTTCGGCCCGCCTCTCATCTGTCTTTACTATTTTCCCCCCCCCCCCCCACACACCAGGAAGCAGCCCGTGACAGCTGATTAACTCCCAGGTACCTATATACTGCTAGGTAACAGGAGCATAGGGTGAAAGAAACTCTGCCCATCGTTTCTCGCCAACGCCCGGGATCGAACCCGGGACCACAGGATCACGTGTCCAGTGTGCTATCTGCTCGACTCCCTATCTTTGTGAATATGTGCTTTGTGAATTCAATTTCTTTCTTTATTATGCACCCCATACCCATCCCGTGGGCGGTGGTGTAAAGGATTACAGAGGCACATAATCGGTTCAGGAACTGAACCCTCTAGTTCGTTTAGCTAAGCAAATACAATTTTTTGATACTTTGTGAGCAAATGTACTTTCCAGCAAGCGTTTTAAGAGGACTTAGCCTTTCTTTAAGCTTAAACTGAAGTTCACTTACAATGTCATTATTAATATTCACATCGAGGTATTTGTATTGCCTGCAGTATTCAGTGCGCTGATCATTGACTTTAAAAACAGGACGATTATTGATTTTTGGGGGAATAGATCCTGGTTTTTACCTGTGGAGACGATAAGCCCACATTCAATACATTTATTTGCAAGCTATCAAGGAGAGTCTGCGGCCGGTTGTCACTGCGTGTTAATAAAAACGATAGCAAAATAGAAGTGCTATACCATGTATCAAAACAATGTAATATAACTAGTGTATATTTTATTTATAATTAAATATTATTATGATTATTATGATAAAATACTGAAAATTTTAATTTAAGAAAACGATAATATAATAAATATTGCCAAGACAAACAAACTGCTGTATACCTAATCGTGTTTTTTTTTTAAATAATAAAAATACAACTTGCACCGAATATTTCTTTCATTTTTTAACATGTATTAATTTAATTATTGTAGAGATAACAAAGGCATTGTATTTTATTGTCTATAGCCGTAGTTTAAATGAAGGCTTGTGTGTGTGGTGGTGGATGTGGCAACAGTGTGCGGGAGGTGTGAGTCAGCTGGGCGTAAACACTGCCGCTGCTGCACCATGGCCGACCCCAAGTATGCTGGCCTCCCTGGCATTGTAAGTCTCTCTCTCTCTCTCTCCGCCTCTATTGCCTTCACTCACACTCACACACACACGCACACGGGACAACCTGAGCTGTGTTAGGGTACACACAAGGGTAATATATATATATTTTCTCAGGATAACATATACATCTGGAATGATGACTGGTAGGGCTTGAGCCCACTTTGACACTTAATTAGACTTCTCCTGAACTGCTGTTAGGCCGGCTGGGTTGTTATAGTGCTCGTAAACACACTTGAACTGCTGTTAGGCCGGATGGGTTGTTACAGTGCTCGTAAACACACTTGAACTGCTGTTAGGCCGGATGGGTTGTTATAGTGCTCGTAAACACACTTGAACTGCTGTTAGACTGGATGGGTTGTTATAGTGCTCGTAAACACACTTGAACTGCTGTTAGGCCGGCTGGGTTGTTATAGTGCTCGTAAACACACTTGAACTGCTGTTAGGCCGGATGGGTTGTTATAGTGCTCGTAAACACACTTGAACTGCTGTTAGACTGGATGGGTTGTTACAGTGCTCGTAAACACACTTGAACTGCTGTTAGGCCGGATGGGTTGTTATAGTGCTCGTAAACACACTTGAACTGCTGTTAGGCCGGATGGGTTGTTATAGTGCTCGTAAACACACTTGAACTGCTGTTAGACTGGATGGGTTGTTACAGTGCTCGTAAACACACTTGAACTGCTGTTAGGCCGGATGGGTTGTTATAGTGCTCGTAAACACACTTGAACTGCTGTTAGACTGGATGGGTTGTTACAGTGCTCGTAAACACACTTGAACTGCTGTTAGGCCGGATGGGTTGTTATAGTGCTCGTAAACACACTTGAACTGCTGTTAGACTGGATGGGTTGTTACAGTGCTCGTAAACACACTTGAACTGCTGTTAGGCCGGATGGGTTGTTATAGTGCTCGTAAACACACTTGAACTGCTGTTAGACTGGATGGGTTGTTACAGTGCTCGTAAACACACTTGAACTGCTGTTAGGCCGGATGGGTTGTTATAGTGCTCGTAAACACACTTGAACTGCTGTTAGGCCGGATGGGTTGTTATAGTGCTCGTAAACACACTTGAACTGCTGTTAGACTGGATGGGTTGTTATAGTGCTCGTAAACACACTTGAACTGCTGTTAGGCCGGATGGGTTGTTACAGTGCTCGTAAACACACTTGAACTGCTGTTAGACTGGATGGGTTGTTATAGTGCTCGTAAACACACTTGAACTGCTGTTAGGCCGGATGGGTTGTTACAGTGCTCGTAAACACACTTGAACTGCTGTTAGACTGGATGGGTTGTTATAGTGCTCGTAAACACACTTGAACTGCTGTTAGACCGGATGGGTTGTTACAGTGCTCGTAAAAACTATTAGCAGATTGTGGTATGGGAATTGATATGGAGGAAGGAGGTAATAAAAGTATGTGTTTGTGGGAGAAACATTGGCAAAATGATCAGGGAAAGAGAAGAGCCTCAAATTAACAATACACTTAGGGTATATTACACTAACAGTAGAAGTCTAAGAAACAAAATAAGTGATTTAAATGCTCTTGTCTGCACAGAAAAAAATAGATATTATTGCACTTACCGAAACGTGGATGAATGTAGAAAATAGAGAATTATTAGCTGAATATCAAATAAATGGATTTAAACTATTTCACACAGATAGGTATATTAGACGAAGAGGTGGAGTAGCCATATATGTTAGGGACAATTTGAAATGTAGTCCCAAAGAGGGAATCAAAACTGAGTCACACAAAATATTTGGATAGAATAAATGAAAGAGTAAATAATCTTATAATAGGAGTTATATATAGGCCACCAAACTTAAACAGGTTGGAAGCACAGCACTTATGGGATGAAATATCTAGAGCCTCTAGGTCTAGCACTATTTGTGTCATGGGTGACTTTAATTTCAGTGGAATAAATTGGTGTAACAGAACAGGGAATAATGAAGCAGAAGATTTTCTAGAATTAATTGAAGATTGCTTTCTTAGCCAACACATTAAGGAACCAATGCGGGAAAATGATGTTTTAGATTTAGTGTTAACTAACAGGGAAACACAAATTAATGACATTGAAATAAGGAGTGAGCTAGGGGACAGTGATCACAAAGAAATCAAATTTAGCATAGAATGGAATAGGTCTGTAGGAGAAAATTCTGTTAAAGTGCCAGATTTTCAAAAATCTGATTTCAATAGCCTAAGAAATTTTTTGGGTCAAATAGATTGGAAATTCTTGGGCATGGGGGGGTGGGCTGGTCTTGGAGCGAGATGTGAACCCAGTGATAGGTGACGTAAAAGGGGATTTCGATGTGGATTCAAAATATAACTTATTTAAAAATATTCTAAGCAAAGCACAGGAACGTAGTATACTATACAAATTGAATAGATCGAATACTAATGACCCAAAGTGGATGACAAAGGAACAGAAGAACCCTTAAGCCTAAAGTTTTTTTCAGTTATATCGTACAAAGACCAGGGAAAGAATAGGTCCATTAAAAACCGAGACAGGTCAAATAACGGATAATGAGGAGATGAGTAGTATTTTTAATCAATATTTTATATCTGTATTTACTAAAGAGGAACTTAACAATATGCCTTCAGCCGAGCAAGTCTATGTGGGTGGGGACGAGGACAGGTTGACAGGTTTAGCAGTTACCAGGGAGGATGTAATTAAACAAATAGTAAAACCTCTGGCCAAACAAATCCCCAGGGCCGGATGAAGTGTTTGCCAGGGTGCTTAAAGAATGCAAAGAGGAGCTTCGTGAGCCACTGCCTACCACATTTAATAAATCAGTAGAGTCAGGCAGAGTGCCAGAGTCATGGAAGGTTGCTAATGTGGTACCAATTTTTAAGAAAAGAGATAGATCACTTGCTTCAAACTATTGGCCAGTTAGCCTAACGTGTATTGTGGGAAAGTTACTTGAATCAATAATTGCAAATACAATTCGTCTTCATCTTGAAAAACATAAATTAATAATTGAGTCGCAACATGGTTTTACAAATGGCCATTCATGTTTAACAAATTTGCTATCTTTTTATTCCAGCATTGTTAAGACAGTTGATAGTAGTAAGGATTGTGATGTTGTGTACCTTGACTTTAGCAAAGCTTTTGATACTTCTTGAGGTTATCTTGAGATGATTTCGGGGCTTTTTAGTGTCCCCGCGGCCCGGTCCTCGACCAGGCCTCCACCCCCAGGAAGCAGCCCGTGACAGCTGACTAACACCCAGGTACCTATTTTACTGCTAGGTAACAGGGGCATAGGGTGAAAGAAACTCTGCCCATTGTTTCTCGCCGGCGCCTGGGATCGAACCCAGGACCACAGGATCACAAGTCCAGTGTGCTGTCCGCTCGGCCGACTGGCTCCCTTACCGGATACAGTGCCACATGAAAGGCTGATTAAAAAGATAGAGGCTCATGGTATTGGGTGTGCTATATTAAGTTGGATTAGGGCATGGCTATTCCAAAGGAAACTGAGTCAGTATAAATGGGGTCAAGTCAGAGTGGAATAATGTTGTAAGTGGAGTACCTCAAGGCTCTGTCCTGGGACCTCTGTTTATAATATATAAATGATATAGATTAAAGTTTGAGTAGCAACATTTGCAAATTTGCAGATGATACAAAAATCGGTAGGGAAATTAACACGGAAGAAAACTCACTATCACTTCAAGTGTATCTAAATAGGGTTTTGAAATGGTCAAAAGATTGGCAGATGCAGTTTAATGCTGATAAATGTAAAGTTTTTAGGCTAGGTAATGATAGTTACAAGATATGAGCTGGATGATGTTGACATTGCCAAGTCTGATTGCGAAAGGGATCTGGGAGTTATGATTAGTAAGAATTTAAAACCAAAGGATCAATGCATGAATGTTCGTAATAAGGCGAATAGGACACTGGGATTTATTAATCGAAGTGTTAGTAACAAGACATCTGGGGGTGTTGTTCAGCTACATCTTGCTCTGGTTAGGCCCCATTTGGATTATGCAGTTCAGTTTTGGTCGCCGTACTATAGAATGGATATAAATTCACTTGAACGTGTCCAGCGTAGGATGACAAAGTTAATTCCCCAAATTAGAAATCTTTCATTTGAAGAAAGATTAACAAAGCTTAACCTGAATTCACTGGAAATGCAATAAGTAGGCTAGAGAGAGGTGAGGAGCAAAGTGTAGTAGAGGAGATAGTAGTAGGAACAAGAACTGCAGAGGGCCTATTGGCCCATACGAGGCAGCTCCTATTGTAACCACCTAATGAGAAGGAGATAGTAATAGGAATAAGAAGAGGATAGTAAGGGAACGTAAAGAAAACAGAACAGAAATGAGAGAAGAGAGAAAGAAAAGGAGAGAGAAAGAAAGATAAAGAGAAGGGCAAGCTTATGTTAGGTCACGTTTGTTAGAAAGATTAGAGCATTTAAGTATATACTGTACTGTGAAAGGGAAGAGTCCACAGTAACAAAGCCAGGACTGAAGTTCATGTTTGGGCTTGGGGAGTAGAAGAACTCCCAGAACACCATCAAGCAGGTATCCATATCAGCCTGGATAGCTCTGGGGAGCCTCCGGGTCTCGCCCAGAAAATGGCATTTCATTGTTTTCAACTTCAACTCAGTTTTTTTAAATTCAGTTTTTTTTTACCATATTCTCAATTTTTCACCTCTTGAGGTTATCTTGAGATGCTTTTGGGGCTTAATGTCCCCGCGGCCCGGTCCTCGACCAGGCCTCCACCCCCAGGAAGCAGCCCATGACAGCTGACTAACACCCAGGTACCTATTTTACTGCTAGGTAACAGGGGCATAGGGTGAAAGATACTCTGCCCATTGTTTCTCGCTTGCGCCCGGGATCGAACCCAGGACCACAGGATCATAAGTCCAGCGTGGAGTCCGCTCGGCCGACCGGCTCCCTTTTACTCCACCGAGTGAAAATTCGTTGCAGAATCTATGTACTGTACTGTACTGTAGTTTTCTAATCTGTGGTTGGTTATGTCCAGATAGATTTTCTGGTATAATATTATTGTTTGCCATTCTCCATTTTAGACGTTGCAGGTTGAAGTTACCTAGGAAGATAATATCGGGTATTATGCCAAATTATCGAGGCTATTCTCTATTTTGTTTATCTGTTCTGTGAATTCCTCAGACATTGCTGAGACACATAACGAATTTGGTTTTCACCAATATGTTAATAAACCCATGAAATCACCTGCCAAAGCAATAAATGACACGAGACAATGCTGAACCAGAGTTCACAGTTCACCTGGAAAACATCCTTGGGAATAATGGGAAGGTACTTTGATAGATCACTAGCTTCCTGTTCCCATTGAAGCCAATAGACATAATAACCCATGGACAGATTCTGAAACGTGTACGCGGTAGGTTGTGTACGAAATGGGCTCTTGCGACCTCCAGTGAGAGGCAGCCATCTTCAAAAAATTTCCCATAATGCCTGAAGGCTGCTGGCTGGGTTAGTACTGAGTGAGCAACCATGGGTGGCTCCCAATCACCTGTCCGACGCAGTGTTGAAAGATCGCTCTCTGTCGGTAAAATTCAGAACTTATTGTTTGAAGAACATAAGGGTCATGATATTGATGAAGCTAGACGGAATAAGAACCTAACACAAAGGTGGGATGCAAGTGATACAGTACAGATGAGAATGATACAGCGAGCGTATCCAGTTATAGCTTTGAGGGGCCACCCTTGTCATCTCCAATTTTTATAGATGATACATAGAGGAATCATTTTCTGAGTTCAGTGATGATGCATCTGATACAAGTAACATAGATGAACAGTGTTCTTGGCTTCCATGGTGGTGTTTTACATAGATATTTTAAAAAATAGCTGAATCTCTTCCAGAATGCCTGAATCTCTTCCAGATTGACTGACACTCTTTGAGGTTGGCTGAATCTCTTCCAGTGTGGGACCTTACAAAGCGATCTTTTCAAGACCATCTTACAAATTTATTTTTATCTATAATCTTTTCAAGACTACCTTATGCTTTACAAGCTTGGCTACATACCACCTACAGGTACTAAAGCCAAGGGTGTACATTAGTGCATTATTTGTAATCACACAGAATGAAGAAACAGTAAGTGAAAATCTATCTGTACCTGGTGCAACGAGAGTTAAGTCGTGCTGTACTGTATACCATGGACTGCTTCGTTGATTATCACTCACTTCCGAAGTACTGAGTGTGTAATGCAGTGTGTTACTGCGTAAATAGTGTGAGAAATTGTATATATTGTAATTTTAGTGAATTTTGAACAAGTAATATTGCGACAATAAACATTTATTGTGGACATATTACCGACATATGTATCACAGTTCTATGGAACATTATGAACGTTCTACTGTATACATATTGTAAAGAACACAAATACGCAACATATACGATAAAAAACAAATAAAACCTCATTAAAATACATAGAATAAATAATTGAAAATATATCCGTGGCAACTCGCGGTATTGAATGGCCAGCGCGACCGTCTCTGGGAGCTTTATGCACTGGCGACCAGCCCGTGACGCCCCCTTCTTCATGTCCCCACAGCCAAAGTAAGTGGATTTTTTTTTTAAGATGTACGTGGTTTGGAAAGGGAATTTATCATTTTACAAAGTTCATTTTTTTTTTTTTTTTTTTTTGCAAATACTTGATTTTATGCTCACGGGAAATGTCACAATAAACTTGTAAGGTTAGTTTGTGTGTGCATTATTGTGTCCTTCCTCTTGTGTTGCAATTATGAAATACTCTATTGTGACCTGCTGTTTTGATTTGTTTATAGTTTTTAATGTATATTTTACCCCTTGTGTAATTATTTCGAATGTCTGAACACGAGGTTGAATTGGTTTATAGAATAAATTAGATATGTGACTATATCTTTTTCTCCATATTTTATGAGAGACTTGCTTCAGGTGTATGACCAACCAGATGTATACGAGACATGTGAACTGCCCGAGAGCGAGCAAGATTATACATTGAACGAGTGTGGAGACAGCAGTGGTGCCGTGGAAACGCTCCATATATCTGCTAATGATGCACATTCTCATTTTAAGGGCAAGGTTAGTGTCATTCCTCTATTACATTGTCAATTGGTTATTATATATTGTCAATTGTTATATTGTTTCTTTGACTTCTCTAGGCTGATGCCTCTTCAGCCCATGGAAGTTGGAAAGGGGTACTGATGTCCACCAATATAACTGCATAATATGTATGTATGTGTGTGTACTCACCTAGTTGTACTCACCTGTGTGTGTATGTAATTACCTAAGTGTAATTACGTAAGTGTAATTACCTAAGTGTAGTTACAGGATGAGAGCTACGCTCGTGGTGTCCCATCTTCCAAGCACTCTGTCATATAACGCTTTGAAACTACTGAGGGTTTTGGCCTCTACCACCTTCTTCGCCTAACTTGCTCCAACCATCTACCACTCTGTTTGCAAAAGTGAATTTTCTTATATTTCTTTGGCATCTTTGTTTAGTTTAAATCTATGACCTCTTGTTCTTGAAGTTCCAGGTCTCTGGAAATCTTCCCTATGAATTTTATCAATTCCTGTTACTATTTTGTATGTAGTGATCATATATCCTCTTTTTCTTCTATCTTCTAGTTTTAGCATATTTAAAGGGCCCAGTGACGTAGAGTATTTTTCAAAATATGAAAAATTAAAAAAAAATCTCCAGTTATTTGCCATCAGCATCCTGAAATTTTCATCCCAGTATGTTAAGACATTATTTTTTTACGATTTGTTTTTGTAAATATATGTGAGAGACTGAGGGGCAACTGGTACCGATAATAATGATAACACCTATATACACTACTGGCAATCAGGGATAAAGAGATGTAAGCACCTGTCTGAGGCACAAAGAAGACCAGTAGTAGTTAGGAAGGTCTACATAGTGGATATGCAGCTGGAGCCACCTGGCAGGCCAGAGTTAACACATAATAATGAGTTAGTATGTTGTTATGCTCTATTTTATTATATATCATATAAATGCATTGCCCCAATGGCAGTATTTTTTACGTCCCATTGTACAAAATGCTGACAACCACTTCTATTTTTTTGTTTTTTTTGTTTTTTTGTTTTTTTATTTTTCCCTTTTGTTTTTAATTGGATTTTCATGTAACTACATCCTGGAGAATACATATCCGGCACTAGGCATGTAAACTTTTAACAAAATTTGTCAACATTTTATTCAGCCACAGGTGGAGGAATGTGTGACTTTTATTTTTGGGGGCCTGATTTGTTTTCAGATTTCATTTTGCAGGCATATTTTCTTTGTCTCTTTAGGTTGTACTGATGAATTGAGGACCAGATGAGAGCCTTATCACTTATATATGGTCAATAAAGTTACTGCAATATATATGTTTGTTATCCCTATATTTTCCCTATCCCTATATTTTCTGTGGGGAGCCCCTATGGCACTCTGGAGCTTATTGGGCTAATGTATGTAATATTAAACTGGGACTTTAGCTAAGGAGTTCAGACCTACCAGGGACCAGCGCCAGAACCTGGCCCCTTCAGAGAGGTTTCAGGGAGCAATGGCCCCAGGAAAGCCTCTTTGTGGTTGGGGTTTTCCTTATCTGCCATCGATCGGGGTTCGGCACCCAGAAAGGTAGGCATAACAAAACAAACCCCACATGGTAAAAATCTAAAACAAAAAACCGAACAGAGAGGTAGAAACTCCCTACAATCACAAGGAAACAAGCAAGCATCACACTTACTGCCGCGCGATCGTCCGCGCAGCCCTCCCCGCCCCAAGAGGGGGCGGGGGAGGGCTGCGTTGTGTTGTGTTGTGCGGTGGCCAGGAGTACCTCATCAGTGCCAGGCTGCATGCGCTTAGTGACTGACTTCCGTAAGCGCCCTGTGAGTACTGCCCCTGCGTAACAGAGTTATCTTACCTGGGGCGTTCGGGAACCATTCCTGTAGAGGTTCTTGCTGCTTGGCATTTGCCTCGCCCTTGGGGCCAGCTGGGGCTGGGGGCCCTTGCTTGGCCCTGGGTAGGGATTGGTATTGTGCTGGTTAGGGCGTCAAGGTGTTGCACAGCCTGCCACCTAAGCGGCGACGGGTTCCTGTTGCCTCGGGAGATGGTGTACTTTTGTGAGGTTTTTCTTTTGTTTTTATTTTCATGCCTGGTGGGGGTCTGCCCAGTGTGGCTATAGTTCTACTGGTAGTGTTTGGCAGCCCTCTGCTAGGCCCCCGTGGCTGTACTCGTCGCAGAGGTTTTCAGTGCTATCCTCTACCCTCTTATGTTATGACCATTTCCCCTGGGGGTTCTGTCTGGGGGCTGTGCTTTGCCTTTCTGTGGTGTTTCTCCGCCGGCAAATGTGGTGGTTTGGGCTTCCCCTGGTTCGATTCCGGGTTCCTTTGGGTTCTTTGGTTTCGTTCCGGAGGTTTCTTCCTCTTGGGCTCATTGTGGGTTCAGGGGGTTTTGTTTCCTCGTGTGACCCAGTTCTGCCTTCTGGAGTTCCGGGGTTTTCCTGGCTTGCAGACTGATCTGCAAACCAGGAAAAGGGGCACGAACCAAAACGGGACACGAACCAAAACGGGGCTGCCCCGTTTTGGTTCGTGTTGGGACTTGGGGGTGTTGGTTGCTTCGGTTCCTTCCACGCCCCCTTGTCTTTCCCCTGGATATCCCCCCCTCCTGCCTACATCCGGTTCCTTACCGTCTGGTTTTGGGGCGGGGTTTGATGGTTTTGAGACTCGGGCAGTCTCTGGGAATTCCCCTTCTGGGGTAGTGACGGGGGCATTTGAGCCTGTTCCTCCAGCCGTGTTGTTAGAGTCTGCCAGTGGGGTCCCTTCCTTAGTATTTTCATGGCTGCCCCAGTTTTCTGGTACGGCCGGGGCTTTGGGGGCACGGCTCGGCCCCAGGGCCTGTCGTGTGGGTTCCCGGAGCTGGGGAGTGGCTGACTTGGGGGCCTTAGCCCCGTAGGACCCCGGGGGGGGGGGGTTCTCCCCCTCCTAGGCGGGGCTTGTGGTTACGCGAAGTGGGGTTTTTCCCTCCGTACTCGCCGTACGTGTTGTTGGGCGCCGGCCCCTCCCCAGGCTCTGTTCCTTGGCCTTTGAGTCAGTTGGTTCCATCCTGTAGGTGGATGCTCCCCCCTTTTTTAGGGACGGTGTCTTCGTCATGTATCCCCGTTCTTGGGGTTCTACATGACTTCTGGTCTCGGGTAATTACCTAAGTGTAATTACCTAAGTGTAGTTACAGGATGAGAGCTACGCTCGTGGTGTCCCGTCTTCCCAGCTCTGTCATATAACGCTTTGAAACTACTGACGGTCTTGGCCTCCTCCACCTTCTCACCTAACTTGTTCCAACCGTCTACCACTCTGTTTGCGAAAGTGAATTTTCTTATATTTCTTTGGCATCTGTGTTTAGCTAGTTTAAATCTATGACCTCTTGTTCTTAAAGTTTCAGGTCTCAGGAAATCTTCCCTATCGATTTTATCAATTCCTGTTACTATTTTGTATGTAGTGATCATATCACCTCTTTTTATTCTGTCTTCTAGTTTTGACATATTTAATGCCTCTAACCTCTCCTCGTAGCTCTTGCCCTTCAGTTCTGGGAGCCACTTAGTAGCATGTCTTTGCATCTTTTCCAGTTTGTTGATGTGCTTCTTAAGATATGGGCACCACACAACCTCTGCATATTCTAGCTTTGGCCTAACAAAAGTTGTGAACAATTTCTTTAGTATATCGCCATCCATGTATTTAAAAGCAATTCTGAAGTTAGAAAGCGTGGCATAGGCTCCTCGCACAATATTCTTTATGTGGTCCTCAGGTGATAGTTTTCTATCTAGAAACCACCCTTAGATCTCTTTCTTTATCAGAATTCTTTAACCCTCAAACCGCGCTTATCATATATAAATGATATCAGTGACAAAACCGAAACCGCGCACATCATTTATATATGATTTCGTGTCTAGCGCTATAATTTAAACGCCCCGCCTGGGATAGGGGCAGCTATAGTACAGCAACGACCGATAGTTGCCAGATGCCACCAAGAAAAAAAATCCAGGCCAACATTCTTGGGTGTTAGAGCATCAGTATTGAGCAAGTTACCAAGGCTGGCGCACGCAGCACTAGCTCACAGCACTGCTGTTCAGCTTGTGACCACAGCAACGCCTACAAATACCATAATATAAATGATACTGCTATTATTTAGCAGTGATAGTATTACTGAAGCCCCCTGACTGTGATAAAACTGATCAGGATTCTGATAATAGCAGGATTGTGGTGATATTTAGCGCTGTGCTCCATGGAGGGAGGAGTAATGCTGTGGGAGGGAGGGTGGTGGCGTCGTCGTCTGACTGTGTGGTCACCTTATATTGACTGCACTTACCATACCAGCTTAGTGGTTCGCTATGGAGGACACAAATGTAGATACTTATATATAACGTGTGTATAGTGTGAGATAACAGCGAGAGGAGTAGGTTGGGAGCCGCCATTTTGGTGAGGGAGGAGCGTCGTCTGCACGACTTGGCATGTTTACTGATGGCCACTATGGTCATTGGGCACCATACCAGCTTGTTTGTACAGGTATGGTGAATAAAACAAGTAGATTCTTATATAGTGTGTATATAGCGTAATAACACCACAAGCAATATTGTTGGAGGAGAAATATTAGTGCTTCTGGCCTTGAGGGCGGCCGCCGATCAGCTGACTGTGTGAGTAGCTATGTCTTTGTGCCTTTACTCACCATACAAGCTTAGATGTACAGTTATGGTGAACAAAACATGTAAATACGTATATATAACGTCTGTGTATAGTGAATAAATGCTAAAACAGTATTGTGGGAGGAGAATGAGGGTGAGTGAGGTGGTGTTGAGGGAGGGAGTGGCTCGCTGGTGTTTGGCGGTCACTCCTCGTTGCTTTTTGACTCACAAGACCAACTTAGTAGTTCGTTATGGTGAACAAAACATGCAGATACTTATATATAACCTGTGTATATAGTGTAACAACAGCAAAACTATTTGTTTATTGTTTTATGAACATAATAATTGAATCACTAATATGCACACCATAATTTTGAGTACGGCGATGGTTCACACATTTTATTATATAAATATACCACAATTCACTGTATGGAATAATATTACTGCAAAAAAACTAAGAAAAAATCAACCAGAGACATTGAAATAATTAGGTAATAATATATTTGTGGCAACTGCCGTCTGACAGCTCGGGCGGAGTAGACCTCGTCTGGCGAAGGCTCTGTCAACGCCCCTTTTTTGCCACACTTCCCTACCCTATAACTGCTAAATATGCCACCTACGATTTTTTTGTTATTTATTCCGTGATCAGGGAACAAAAATAAACACTTCTATAAGACGAAAGAATTTTTTGGATTTTTTTTTTTTTGTTGCGCCTGTGGGTGTGAATTCCATTTGGGCCCCTAGCGGTTTGAGGGTTAAAGATATCTCGCATAATATATAGGTTGTGTGAGGTCTATGGGTGCGACTGTGCCTGTGTGTGCCTTCGGGACTGGTGTTTGCTTCTGTGTTCTTGAGGGTTCGGGAAGGTTTTCGCTACTTCACGTATTATTGGAATGTCTGTCGGCTCCTAGTCCGGGTCACCGTATTGGGCTACTTGTGGCCCAGTTGGGCTACTCGTAGCCCGGTTGAGTTCCCTTTGGGCTCTGTCTTCACTTAGTTGGCTGGTTTTGTTGTTACTGCTTCCTCTTTTGGCTATTTTTCTAGTGCAGTCGTCTTAGTTGGCGCCTTCCCGCAGAGCGGGTTGTGTGGTTCGTCCAGTGTGTCATGCGCATGCGCTGTGGAGTTTGTTTTGGTCTGGGCGGTTTGTTTCAGTGCTGGTGTTTTGTGTCCTTTTTTCTTGGGTGCTTCGCCTCTCGCTCTTCTCCCTTTCTCCGTTATGTGCCCCTTCACTCCGGGGGTGTCCTGGATTCCACCTGTAGGGAGAACAACAAGGTTTTCCCTGTGTCATGGGTGTGGGCCTCCTCCTTCACCTCTACCCTGCTCTCCTGTGTGTCCGACTCTGGCTTCTTCACCTGGCGGTGCTCCCAGGATCTTCTGGGCACTGTTGGGTCGTGTCACGTTCGTGCCTCCGTTCGACAGGTAAGTTTCTGCGGTCTGGCGTCTTTTGGCCGGGCGCTGGATGCAAAGATGTTTATATACCTGTCTTTATTTAGGTATATTTATGTACTAATGAGACCATTCGCACACCAGTGACTCCCTTTCCAACCTTTCCAGTCCCACTCATGTGCATGTCCAACCCATGCTAGAGTCATTCAGGGAACCCACCTCTTTCATGTTATGAGGTGTGTGGGTTGTGATGCTGGTTATGTACTCACCTGGTAGGGCTCTCCTGATTGTGCTTGCGGGGTTTGAGCTCTGGCTCTTGGGTCCCGCCTATATGGAAGGACTTGTGGGATAGTACCAGTGGAGTGCAGTGGTGCCATAGGCACAATCAGGGAACACTGTATAACCATCAGAGGTCTGTGGTTGTTACACGTCCTACCTGCGAGCATCCGCCGTATTGCCGGTACGTCCGTGGAATTCCATGGAACACTAGCCTGTTTTCGAATAGAGGTTTCGGCCCATCCTGGCTGTGGTGGGTATGTGGGCCTGTGGGCTGCTCCAAGCAATAGCCTGGTGGAGCACCCTCTCACATATCAAGCCTAGCCTCGGGCCGGGCTTGGGGAGTAAATGAACTTTCTGAACCCCATCCAGCAGGTATCAGGCTGGTATTTCTGCTGTTGGTCGCTGGGTGTGCAGGTTCCTGGGCCAGCTGGGTTCTATCGTGTCACCGTTGGCCCTGTCCGGGGTCTGCCTGCACCGTTCTCTGCCTTTGCAGAAGCAAGTTGCTATTTACATGTTGCATGTTGTGGTGGTGCATGTTGCGGCTGCACGTGTGCATTGGTAACGTGTTTCGCCGTGGCGTGTCCTTGTTCCTGTGTCCGGTTGTGGTGTGGCACTTTGCTGCTGTTTTGTGCATGGGGTTGGCGTCTGGGTGTGTGTTTGTTATTTTTTGCGGTCTTCGGGTCCCTGGCTTGGCCCTTCCATGTGTGTGGGGTTCTGTCCCTGCCTGATTGTCCATCCCTGATTGTTTCCTGGTGTTTGAGCTTTGGCTCTTTCATCCTGCTTTTCCCCAGTCACTTCCCTGGCATCTCCTTTGGTCGGTTTTGCCTGCTCTTTCTGCTATGGGGGGGGGGGTCAGTTTCTACCGCTTCCCTTCCTTGTGTGCTCCCTCTGTTTCCTCCTCTCCCGCAGGGGTGTTCTTTGTGCTTTCCTTGGCTTTTTGGGCGTTATTTCAGCCTGTGTCCTATGGTGCACTTATGTGTCTTGGTCTGTTTTCGTTGCTCGTACCCCCTTGGTTCAGGTACTGTTCTGGTGGCAACCCTTATGCCTTCTTCGGTTTTCCTGGCTTGCCCTGCTGGTTGGTTTTTCAGGGTCTTATGATGTCTCGCGTCGGACCCGTCATTTCTTATCTCCTGGCGGGCTTGCTTGCATTGGGGAGTTTTCTGTTCGGCAGACGTTCCATCTCCTTGGTGCCTCCTGGGCTTTGGTGGTCGCGCCCGAGATTTTCTCGTGGCTCCGCCTTTTCCTGGGCTTGGAGGTGCCTTGTCAGGGCTGCTTACATTCTGCCTTGTGTCTCTCACCTCTGGTGGCTTCGTGGTAGGTGTCCCACCTGTGTATTTCTTGGCGGCAGTATGGGGTATTTTGGCGGTCCCTTCTTTTCCTCCTGTCCCTTCTTAGGTGGCTGCAGTTGTTAGCGTCAGCTTGGTTTTTTCTGGTGGGGTTGGGGGACGTCGTCTTGCCACGTACTGTCGCCTCGTTTCGTGCGGCGCTGGCGGAGCCGCTTCGGCCTGCTTTCAGTCTTGGTGTTGCTTCTGCATCGTTAGTACGCTGTCTCGTGTGTTGTTTCACCTCCGGCCTGTTCGTGCGCCGCTTGCACCGTCCAGGTCTCTGGTCAGCGTGTGCTGTCTTCTCCTCGGTTGGTGGTGCCCCTTCGGTTCCGGTTTGTTTTTTCGTCAGCTCTTTTTCCTGTTGGCATTTGCCTCTGGGGGGTTGGGTCGCTGAGCTTCTTGCTCCTCCGTGGGGGGTTTTCTGCTCCTTCGGTTTTGGCGTTTTGGTTGTTTCGGTGGCAGAAAGTCTCCATCTTTTTTTGGCACGGGTTGGGGCTGCTGCGTTCCGGAGGGGTCCTTAGGTTGTCGGTGCTTGGTGTGTCGGGCCGGGGGTGTGTCGTGTTTTTATGTTCAATGGCGGCCCTCCGCTGTTATTTGCGTGCCACGGCCTTTATGTCCGGTGCGTGTTTTGAGTTCATCCGGTTCCGTTCTTCCCTGTTCGCAGGTGACGGTGTCCCAGGTTGTCAGCCGTGTTCTTGCGGCTAGTCTGCCTGTGTTCTTTCCCCATGCCCGTGGCATTCGTGGCTTCGCTGCTCTTGCTGCTGTCTCGGCGGCATGTCCTTGCTGTCATTCGGGCACGAATCTTTGGTGTTCGTACAGGGGCCTTGCTGCTCGTTGTCTCGTGTTGCTTCCGGGCCCTTTTTTCGGGCTCTGTCGCCTTGGGTTGGCGTTGGCTGCCGGTTGTCTCGCTTCTGTTGAGGGGTGCTTGGTGTCTGCCTCCCGGTTCCTTCCCTTTGACCTTCCTCTGTGGGTAGTTAGCTCCAGAGAGCCGACGGGGCTCCCCCCAGAAAACCAGTGTTGAGTGTAATGAACGCCATTTTCTGGGTGAGACCCGGAGGCTCCTTGGCAACCCTCCCTCCCTCTGGTCGGCGTTTTTTCGCGTGTTTTGACATCCAGCCTCAGAACTGATGGGTGGATAGCCGGCATGAGAGGTCCGGGGCTCCCCCTTCCCCCTCCTGGGGAGGGGGGAGCTGCGCAGACAGCGGCGCGGTGACGTGTGACGTCGTACTAGTTTGCTTGTTTTCTGTTGGGGAGTTCTATCCACTAGTTCGACTTTTGGTAGTAATTTTAACCAGAATAGGTGTTTGTTTTGGAATGCTTACCTTTCTGGATGTTTGACCCGGTCGATGGCAGACATAGAATGCTTCCAACCACACGGGGGTTTCTATAGGCCATTGCTCCCCTTGTCTCTCTGAGGGGGCCAGGTTCTGGCCATGGTCCCCGGTAGGTCCTAGAACTCCATACACATGACTGATGCCAAAGTCTGACATTAGCATATCAGCCTGGTAAAGCTCCGGGGAGCCTCTGGGTCTCGCCCAGAAAATGGCATTTCATTACAACGCTGTAATTTTTTTTTTTTTTTTTTTTTTTTTGCGCCTGTAGGTGTTGAAGGCCAGATAGCCCAGAGCAGCCCAGGGGTTAAACTTTCTCTATAAGAAGAAAGAAGTTTTCTATATCCAGGGATTATTCTGAGCATTTTCAAAATTTTGAAGAGATTGGTGGGCAAATTTGTCATGTTTAAGTGGCCCCATTATGGGACGGTATGGAAATGGGAGGTGCCCCCTGTTCATTAAGATGCAGTAAAGAATTGCTAGCTGCTATGGTACAATAATATAAAATACTCTGCACTAAACCTGCATAATAGAAAAATATTACATTTTCAAAGTGGTATTGAAACAAAACTTCTTGATACAAAATTGCGTTGCCCAATTCTATGCAAAGCACAGGCAGCATTTACTCATTGCATCAGCATGTATTCATTATAGTCTGCTCAGGTGTTCATTTACCTCATGATTCTTGTGTGTATACCTCTTGAACAATATACATGAAAGTAAAATAGTGTAATAGAGAATGTAATAATGTAATTGATGATGATAATTTAATAAAGTACAATTGTCCAAAGACTAGAATTAACAATTCCTAACTACAAGTTCATCACTATATTTTCTTTGGCCTTGAATGATAAGAAATCCTCAGGTGTTTTTAGCTGAAAATAGATTACAACTACAGTAGGATATAAGATTGCAACATATTTTTGTTATAAATCGTTAATATAGGTTGTGGTCCTTACATAGTTCTAGATCCTTTCTGCAATAATATTTTCCAGTTTTTGAGAGGTTATCTTTTGCAGATATTGGATGCATCTCATGTTGATTTCTCCGATCGAATTTCTTGCTCCCGTCGTCGTGGTTATGATGCAAGGTTAGGCTTTATTTTATTAATTAGTATTAGTAAGTTGTATTAATCATTTAAACTTTCATGCTAAATACCTTTGAGAGTGAATATACTGTAGTTAGGAAGTTAAGAAAACAGCTCTAAATATTGTCATAAACTGTTTAATGATATTGCAGTTCAGTACTGTACAGTATTTGTATTTACCTTCCTAAAAGTAAGATGCTCAGCAAATTTAACTAATAAAATATTTAAATTATGTATGTGTGTTCATATGTGCTCATAATTAGAGCTTCAGCTCTTGGGTTGTACATAATGTATCAGCAGTTCTCCCTATTATGAACAGGTTATGTTCTGAAAATGTTTGTAAAGCATTAGTTCAGAATGTAGAATATTTCCCTTAGGCACAATCCTATAAATGTGCGATATAACCCCAGTCAACAAAAATCATCCCAAAGTGAATGCAGTAATTTTGGGAGACATAAAAACACAACATATTGCAAGGGGTACCCGGTTTAAGAGTTTAATCCATTCCTGGAGACATCTCGTAACCTGAAAACTCATAAACTGAAGTAATTTCCCCATGAGAAATAATGGGAAATGAATTAATCCATTCCTGATTACCCAAAAACTTCACTTCAAACTAAATTGTATACCTAGTTCATCCAAATCTACACAACAAAAGTATGTTCAAGTTATTACTTAGCCTTGTTGATGACGCCTGTTGGTGTATGGAAGATGGTGAGGAGGGGGGAGGAGAAGAGGTGTTACTGTTTAGAAGGGGAGTCCCTTTCCATTATAACATCAGGCAGTGAAGATTTTTCTGGAGTGCACTCTGGCACGTTTTGCCTGTATACCACTAGGTCCTGGTTGTGGCTCACTGCTTGATTTTCTCACTTTTCTCACAAGGAAACGTTCCATTGAAGATTGTTTTTCCCTTTTTTGCAACACTTGTCTGTAGTGAGGCATCACATTGTCATTGAAAAGATTAATGCAACGGCCTACTACAGCTTTCTCTGGGTGATTCTTTTCAAAAGAGCCAATTACCGCATCGAACCTCCATGATTCAGGCATTGAACCAAATTACCAGGGAACAGCCTGATTGGAGCCGGATCGCCGATCCGTGAGCGACTCGAATCCTCTGGAGCGACATCCACACAGCCGCAAACTTCTGCACTGTGTTGTGAGCCTGACGGAAGGACATACCCCACCGTCCCTGGCCGGTTTGGTGAGCACTGGTCACAAAGCCTCAGCCAAGAGACAACATGTCCGTGAACACATCAAGCGAGGGCGCAGGTAGATGCCAAGGCAATGAACCCTGAAAACCCCGAAGAGGAAGCCACTGGCACAAAGCTTCCGGAGGCCGAACCCAGTAGTCACAAGAGAGGAGGACGGGACATCCCTGAAGGAACCAGAACAGCTGACGAAGCCACACCTGACCTGGCGGGTAGACCATCATGGCAAAGTTCAGGCTCCCGCACAAATCCTTGAGCAACCGCCTTGTGATCCGGAAGCCCCACAGGAACAGAAGGTGGGAACTCAGGTGAAGCAGAGCCACCGGAGAAAGAGACAAGGAAGCGGTTCGGGTGTCCCATAAAAAGACCCAGCCAAGACCGAGACTTAGAGAGGTACCAGATGGGACTTCCGCCAGTTCACTAAGAACCTGAACCCGGCGAGCTAGGAAATAACCAAATCTCAGGCGAGCAAACATGCGTACCTCATGACCTCGGACCTGGAAGCCTAAACCAGCCAGTCGTTGAGGTAGACCAGAACCTGAACAGATGCAGGCAAGCCACCACAACCCGAGCAAGGTGTGTTAAAACGCGAGGCGCCAGATTCAAGCCGAATGGAAGGCCACAATTACCGTTGCCTTCCATTCGGCTTAAAAAGCGGTAACCTTGATGCCCCACAACAAAACCAAGCCAGTCCCTAAACTTCAGATGAATCGGGACATGTCAATACTTGAGGTCCATGGAAACCATCCAAGTGTCCGGCTCCAACAGAAGACAGACCTGGGACAGAGTAGTCATCTGAAAGGAGAGGCCATGAATCCACGGGTTCAGATGGGACAAGTCAGACCCGTGGGTTTATGGCCTCTCCTTTCAGATGACTACTCTGTCCCAGGTCTGTCTTCTGGAGCCAGACGCTTGGATGGTATCCATGGACCTCGAGGACGTGTATTGACATGTCCCGATTCATCTGAACCAGAGGTCCGCACAGTCCCGTTTCAGGACTGGAAACAGGTGGGAAACCCACCTGAGGGATGAGGTCGTTTTGACGACGCCCAAGCGAACCCACTCAGAGATACCCTGACAGCACAGAAGAGGCCTGCCCTGCCAGCCTCGAACCCCCCGAAGGAGGAGGAGCCACCCAACTATTGTTGGGGGAGAAATTTTATTGTGTATGATCTTGAATGAGTGAGAGAGGTAGCCGCCAGCTGACATTGTGTAACAATATTTCTTAGTGCCTGAACTAACTATATCAGCTTAGTTGTACAGTTGTGTTGAAGAAAACATGGGATTCTTATATATAACGTCCGTATACTGTATAGTGAATAAAATAAAAAACTGGATGGTGGGAGGAAAAAGTTGGTGAGTGAGGCGTTGTTGAGGATGTGGCAACGAGTGGCTGGCTGGTGTGTGGAGGTCACTCCTCGTTGCTTTTCGACTCATAATACCAACTTGGGAGTTCGTTATGATGAACAAAACATGCAGATACTTACATATAACCTATGTATAGAGTGTAATAACAGTAAAACTATATGTTTATTGTTTTATGAACATAATAATTGAATCACTAATATGCTTACCATACTTTTGAGATTAGTGATGATTCACCCCTTTTGTTATATAAATCTATCACATTACACACAATTGAATAATATTACTGCCAAAAAACTAAGAAAAAATCAGAGACATTGAAACAATTAGGTAATAATATCTTTCTAGCAACTCCTACCTGTCAGCTTGGGTGACGCTGACTCCCACAGACGACTGCTCTGTCAACGCCCACATTTTTCCAGGCTTCCTTGGCCTGGAAAATGGATATATATATATATATATATATATATATATATATATATATATATATATATATATATATATATATATATATATATATATATATATATATATATATATATATATATATATATATATATATATATATATATATATATATATATATATATATATATATATATATATATATATATATATATATATATATATATATATATATATATATATATATATATATATATATATATATATATATATATATATATATATATATATATATATATATATATATATATATATATATATATATATATATATATATATATATATATATATATATATATATATATATATATATATATATATATATATATATATATATATATATATATATATATATATATATATATATATATATATATATATATATATATATATATATATATATATATATATATATATATATATATATATATATATATATATATATGTCGTACCTAGTAGCCAGAACTCACTTCTCAGCCTACTATGCGAGGCCCGATTTGCCTAATAAGCCAAGTTTTACTGAATTAATATATTTTCTCTAATTTTTTTCTTATGAAATGATAAAGCTACCCATTTCATTATGTATGAGGTCAATTTATTTTTATTAGAGTTAAAATTAACGTAGATATATGACCGAACCTAACCAACCCTACCTAACCTAACCTAACCTATCTTTATAGGTTAGGTTAGGTTAGGTAGCCGAAAACGTTAGGTTAGGTTAGGTTAGGTAGGTTAGGTTGTCGAAAAAACATTAATTCGTGAAAACTAGGCTTATTAGGCAAATCAGGCCTTGCATAGTAGGCTCAGAAGTGAGTTCTGGCTACTAGGTACGACATATATATATATATATATATATATATATATATATATATATATATATATATATATATATATATATATATATATATATATATATATATATATATATATATATATATATATATATATATATATATATATATATTATTAATAATAATAATAATAATAATAATATATATAATATTTTCTGTAGGAACCCCTACGGCTCCCTGGAGCTTATCGGGCTAATGTATGTTATATTAGACCGGGACATTAGCTAAGGCCATTCAGGACGTTCAGGCCACTAAGGACGTTCAGACCTACCAGGGACCAGCGCCAGAACCTGGCCCCTTCAGAGAGGTTTCAGGGAGCAATGGCCCTAGAAAACCCCTTTGTGGTTGGGGTTTTCCTTATCTGCCATCGACCGGGGTCAGGCACCCAGAAAGGTAGGCATAACAAAACAAACCCCACATGGTTAAAAACTAAAACAAAAAAATGAACAGAGAGGTAGAAACTCCCTACAATCCCAAGGAAACAAGCAAACAAGCAAACATCACACTTCACTGCCGCGCCGATCATCCGCGCAGCCCTCTCCGCCTCGAGAGGGGGAGGGGGGAGCCCCGGACCTACCGCGCCGGCTGGCTAGCATCAGTTCGTAAGCTAATGTCAACCGGGATAGACACTTCTCTGGCCTCAGTTTCCTAGGCGGTTATTGCCTTGTGTGGCGTTCACTGCAGTGTGTTGTGTTGTGCGGGCTGGGGTACTTCATCAGTGCCAGGGCTGCATGCGCTTAGTGGCTGACTTCCCTAAGTGCCCTGTGAGTACTGCCCCTGCGTAACAGGGTTATTTTCCCTGGGGCGTTCGGGAACCATTCCTGTAGAGGTTCTTGCTGCTCAGCATTTGCCTCGCCCTTGGGGCCAGCTGGGGCTTGGGGCCCTTGTTTGGCTCTGGGAAGGGACTGCTATTGTGCTGGTTAGGGCGTCAAGGTGTTCTGCGACCTGCCACCGAAACGAGGACCGGTTCCTGTTGCCTCTGGAGACGGTGTACTTTTGCAGGGTTTTTCTTTTGTTTTTGTTTTCATTTGCCTGGTGGGGGTCTGCCTAGTGTGGCTATAGTTCCACTGGTAGTGTTTGATAGCCCTGTGCTAGGCCCCCGTGATTGTACACGTCGCAGGGGTTTTCAGTAATTACCTAAGTGTAGTTACAGGATGAGAGCTACGCTCGTGGTGTCCCGTCTTCCCAGCACTCTTTTTCATATAACGCTTTGAAACTACTGACGGTCTTGGCCTCCACCACCACCTCCCCTAACTTGTTCCAACCGTCTACCACTCTGTTTGCGAAAGTGAATTTTCTTATATTTCTTCGGCATCTGTGTTTAGCTAGTTTATATCTATGACCTCTTGTTCTTAAAGTTCCAGGTCTCGGGAAATCTTCCCTATTGATTTTATCAATTCCTGTTACTATTTTGTATGTAGTGATCATATCACCTCTTTTTCTTCTGTCTTCTAGTTTTGGCATATTTAATGCCTCTAACCTCTCCTCGTAGCTCTTGCCCTTCAGTTCTGGGAGCCACTTAGTAGCATGTCTTTGCACCTTTTCCAGTTTATTGATGTGCTTCTTAAGATATGGGCATCACACAACTGCTGCATATTCTAGCTTTGGCCTAACAAAAGTCGTGAACAATTTCTTTAGTATATCGCCATCCATGTATTTAAAAGCAATTCTAAAGTTAGAAAGCGTGGCATAGGCTCCTTGCACAATATTCTTTATGTGGTCCTCAGGTGATAGTTTTCTATCTAGAACCACCCCTAGATCTCTTTCTTTATCAGAATTCTTTAAAGATTTCTCACATAATATATAGGTTGTGTGGGGTCTATGTTCTATTCCACATTCCATAACATGGCATTTATTAACATTAAATTCCATTTGCCAAGTGGCGCTCCATGTACTTATTTTGTCCAGGTCTTCTTGAAGGGCATGGCAATCATCTAAGTTTCTTATCCTTCCTATTATCTTAGCATCATCAGCAAACATGTTCATATAATTCTGTATACCAACTGGTAGATCATTTATGTAGACAATAAACATCACTGGTGCAAGAACTGAACCCTGTGGTACTCCACTTGTGACATTTCTCCAGTCCGTTCCATTGCCTCTGATCACAGCCCTCATTTTTCTATCAGTCAGAAAATTTTTCATCCATGTTAGAAGCGTACCTGTCACTCCTCCAATATTTTCCAGTTTCCAGAACAACCTCTTATGTGGAAGTCTGTTGAAAGCCTTTTTTAGGTCCAGATAGATGCAGTCAACCCAACCATCTCTTTCCTGTAATATCTCTGTTGCTCGATCATAGAAACTGAGTAAATTCGATACACAGGATCTTCCAGATCGAAAACCATACTGTCTGTCTGATATTATATCATTTCTCTCCAGGTGTTCTACCCATTTAGATTTAATTATTTTTTCCAATATTTTGACTATTACACTTGTCAATGATACCGGTCTATAATTAAGGGGGTCTTCCCTGCTTCCACTTTTGTAGATTGGAACTATATTAGCCTTTTTCCACACATCAGCTACAACTCCTGTAAACAGGGATGCCTGAAAAATCAGTTGAAGAGGAATGCTGAGCTCGGGTGCACATTCTCTCAGAACCCATGGTGAAACTCCATCTGGACCAACTGCTTTGTTCTTACTTAGCTCCTTGAGCAATTTTTCCACTTTGTCTCTAGACACACCTATGTGCTCTATGTTGTTCTCTGGAATTCTTATTGTGTCTGGTTCCCTAAAGATTTAATTTTGTACAAACACACTTTGGAACTTTACGTTTAGTGTTTCACACATTTCCTTTTCATTTTCTGTGAATCTATTTCCCATTTTCAACCTCTGAATATTATCCTTTACCTGCAATTTGTTGTTTATAAATTTATAGAATAGACCTGGTTCTGTTTTACATTTGTCTGCAATCCCTTTTTCAAAATTTCTTTCTGCCTCTCTCCTCACTGCTGTGTAGTTGTTTCTCGCATCTTTGTATTGCTCTTATGTTTGGGGGTTTGGCCTCTTCCTATATTGATTCCATGCTTGTGTCTTTTGATCTCTGTCCCTCTTGCAATTTCTATTGAACCAATCCTGTTTCCTATTTCTGCATCTGTGCTTTGGTATAAATTTTTTTGTGCCTTTATCATATATTTCACAAAACTTGACATACATCTCATTCACTTCCTTGCCTAGCAACAAGTCTGTCCAATTATACTCACTAAAAAAATTTCTAAGGTCACCATAATGTCCTCTCCTGAGGTCAGGTTTTTCAACTGCTTCAACCTCCTTATTTTGTTCCAGATTATAACGCATTGCATACTTTATTCCCAAAAAGACATGGTCACTTTTACCCAAGGGAGGAAAGTACTGAATGTCAAATATCTCTTCCACCTTCCTGGTAAATATCAAATCTAGCATGGAGGGAACGTCCCGTTCCCTCATCCTCGTAGCTTGTTTAACATGTTGATACAAGAATGTTTCCAGGATGAGGTCTACAAATCTACAGGTCCAAAAATCTTCTATTTTAGCTTCATATGCTTCCCAGTCTATGGATTTCAAGTTGAAGTCACTGACTATCAACAGTCGTGATCTATTGTTATCCGCTCTCGCTACAATCTCTTTCATTATTGTTATAAGACCTTTTCGTTTACTATCTAGCTCCTCCTTTGACCATGTGCTGCTTGGCGGTGGACTATATGCATTTACGATCATTAGCTTATCATCCTCATGGCAGATCTCTAGTGCTATTATGTCAACTTCTTGTGGATTGGCAGTCATTATTTCATTCACCTTTAGGTGCTCTTTCACCAGCACAGCAATGCCACCACCTTTCCTAATTTTTCTGTCCTGTCTCCAAATAGAGTAGCCCCTTGGGAATATGAACTCATTTAAAATAACATCTTCAAGTTTTGTCTCCGTGAGTGCAACAATGTCTGGTGTCTGCAGCTGTATTACATCACTTAACTCCTGTATCTTCGATCTCACCATCTATGTTGGTGTATGCAATCTTCAGGAACTTGTTCCCCCTCTCCTTATTCTTCACTCCCCCTCTCTCTATTGATTTTGTTGGTTTGCCTTTATGTACCACTTTACTGGTCTGCCTACCCCTATCACTTTGTAGAAAAAAAATTGATTTCTTCTTCATTCCTGCTCTTATTTAAATGTTTTGCCTCGGCGAGGTTCAGTTTCAGCTTCTCTGTCTTCTTTTGAAAGATCTCGTTTTAACGACCACACTTTCCCATCCTCATCACTTTGTAATTTTCTAGCATTCCTTAGTACTTCTTCCATCTGTTTGGCACCGTTTAGGGTGATCCTCAAAGGTCGATCTTTCCCTTTTATGTATCTGCCTATTCTCATGTAGTCGCACACATTCTCTATGGTAGTAAGACCTTCCACGAGGCCAACAATTTTATCTACTACTTTCTCTTCTTCTACAGTTCTTTCTGACCTAGATGTTATCTCTTTTTCTTTGCAACCAAAGATTATCAGGGACTTACTCCGATCAACTGTGTTTTGCACCAACTTCGGGTAAGATGCCAATTCCTTTCTCACTTCCAGCCTAATGTTTGTTTTATCTTGATTGCTGCAGTGTTTGGCTTCCTTTACTGCTTCTTCAACTTTTTCCTTCTCCTTGGCCACTTGTTCATAGGTGAGTTTCATATCTTTCTTGTACTGTTCTATTCCCTGTGTAACTTCCTCCATCTGTGCTGACAAAAACTGTTTCTCCTGTTGAATTTCCTTACCGAACCTATTGTAGACATTTATGTTTAAATTTCCATTAACTTCTTCCAAAGCTACTTTTAAGCATTTATTTTCTTCTTCCATGGCTTTGCAATTTGTTTTAAATTGATTCTTATCCTTGCGCAAGTCTTTCACTAAACCCTCAAGACATAAAACTTTGCTATTCAAATGGTCATTACTTTCTTTCAATTTACTAATTATTTCTACATGAGAGTTCACTATAGTATCTAATTTTACCAACTTGTTGTATAGGCTGGTTATATCAATGCTTTCTTCATTGAATCCCACAAAATCAAGCTCTGTTTTGTTTTTCCTTTGGCCGGTGGCCATCTTGAGTGTTCTTCTCTGCACTGGAAACACTAGGGCAACTTTTTCTCATCCAATTTTTCACTTCCCTTGGCACATTCCTGTTATCTCACCTATTTTTCAAAAGCATTATACCTTTGTTCTCTGGGACACCACTCACTATCATCAACCTGTACTACAATACTTAGGATTATTGAAATATGCTGGAGCTCCTCTGAAGCAAGTGTGTGTGCACATGTATGTGTGCATAACGCACGTGTAATTACCTAAGTGTAGTTAGAAGATGAGAGCTACGCTCGTGGTGTCCCGTCTTCCCAAGCACTTTTTGTCATATTACGCCTTGAAACTACTGATGGTCTTGTTTCAAAGTATTGTATGACAAAGAGTGCTGGGAAGACGGGACACCACGAGCGTAGCTCTCATCCTCTAACTACACTTGGGTAATTACACTTAGGTAATTACACGTGCGTATGCACACACACATGTGCACACACACTTGCTTCAGAGGAGCTCCAGCATATTTCAACAATCTTAAGTATTGTAGTACAGGTTGATGATAGTGAGTGTGTGTAACATACCTTGTGTGTATGTGTATATGTATAGGTATGTGTATGTGTATATACATAATGTGTGTGTATATATGTGTGTATACTTTTTCTTTCGGAAAGGGCTCTGTTCCCGTCTCTGTTAGACGAGATGCTGGGGGTCAGCTTGCCTCTGTTGGCTCTCGCTTGGTCTCGCAGTTAGTGGAGCGCTTTTGGTTGTCTTCCGGCCTCTGGTGGCAGCGGTGGACGGCTTCTCCCCCTTTGGGGGGTTCAGGGCTGGCAGGGTGGGCTTCTTCCCCTGCGCTTCATCATGTCATCTTAGTGGGTGCGTTGGACGTGGTCGTTCTGCCCCGTCCTTCTGGGGTTCCCGTCTGCTCTATGTAGACATGGGCCTGTTGAATCTGTGGTTCTTCTGGACTTCTACAGTCTGTGCCCTGGATTCTATGCCCTCATCGCAGGATTGTTGTCTCCTGTCCGGCTTCTGTTGGGGCCGGGTGCCTGGAAGGTGGCCCTGGATCTCTAGGTCAATTCTTGGCATGTTCCTCTCCACTTTTCCGGGACTGGCACAGTTGGTGGTAGGGCTACAGGCCCCACCACCACCGTTTTTGTTGCCTTCCCTATTTTGTAATTGGCACTAGGTGTATTTACTCATCTTTACCGGATCTTGGTGCCCTGTCCGAGTCTGCTTGGGATTCGGTGTCTGGCCTACCTCAAAGACTGGCTGGTGTGGGCTCCCAGACGGTTCACTTGTCTGCTTGCCAGTTGTGTGGTTCTTTCCAGATCGCCGGGTTTGCTTTCCTGGTGATCTGGAGGCCGTTCCATCTGTTTCCGTCCTGGGTTCGGACCTGGCTGGGCTTTGATTAGAGCTATTGGGGCACTCCTAGTCTTTCCCTCCAGAAGTGTTGCTGCGGCTGTGGTCCCGCCATCGGCTGTTCATGAGGGGGTCCCGGGTTGCTCGGCAGTTGCTTGAGCAGTTGTGCGGGAGTCTGAACTTCGACGTGCTGGTCTGCCCGCTGGGTCGGGTTTGGCTTCGGCGTCTGTTTGGTTCCTTCAGAGACTCCCTTTCCGCCTCTCTTGCAATCGTTGGGTTCGTTCCTCCGGGGATCTTGTGTTGGTGCTGTGTCACCAGCTTCCTCTTTGGGATTTTCGGGGTTCCGTGCCTTGGCACCTCCTCGAGCCTTCGCTCGATGTGTTCACGGACGGGTCATCTCTCGGCTGGGGCTTTGTGACCAGTGCTCACCAGGTCGGCCGGGGATGGTGGGATCTGTCCGTCCGTCGGGCTCACAGCACGGTTCGGGAGTTCGTGGTTGTCTGGTTTGCGCTTCGGAGGGGTTTGGGTCACTCGGCGCTCTACCATTCAGCTCTATTCGGACTGTTCTCTGGCGGTTCTTTGCCGAAACTACAGGGTTTTTCTTAGGTGTTTGACCTTTGGTGTTGGTCTCTTAGTGTGGCTCGTTTGCTGGATTCTCGGGGTTTGGCTAACCGTGAGGTTCATGTCTGGGGTGTGTCCTGCGTCCTGGTGGACAGCTGTCTCGGTTCATTCCTCTGTTCGCGGATTAGCCAGTCATCGCCAACTCGTTTCGTTGGCTCTGCTGGACGTATGGACTCCTGGCCATGGACGTCTTCAAGTTGGTGTGGTCTAGGCATCGCCCATTCTATGTGGCACCCTTACCTGCCTACGAGGCGTTCACGGTGGATGCATTTCGGCAGGACTGGTTGAGGTGGGGGTATCTGGTCCTCTTCTCCCGGTCCAGCTGTTGCTTCAGGTTCTGTCTCGGTTGGAGCCCATTCCCACGAGAGTAGTCCTTATGGTCCCTTGGTGGTCGGCCCAGCTTTATTTTCAGACGCTGCTTGATAGGTGTCCGAACCCTGGGCGCTTTCCCGCGGCTCCGCCTCTTTTGGCAGGTCGGACTGGTCCTGTACGTGACTGGTTTGGCCTTCTCCTCGGCTTCGCTGTCTGTGACGCAGGTATCACCATCTCTGTGGTGATCAGGTGGCTTTGTTGACGGTGTCCCACCTGCGAGCTTCATCTCGGCGACAGTATGACGTACCTGGTGTTTCTATGCACCTTTTTTCTTGCTCTTTGTAGGTTGTCTTCTCTTTCGCATTAGGTTGTCTTGTCCTTTCTTGGGTTTTCAGGACTACAGTTAATTGATGTTTCTTACTGTTGCTTCGTTTTGTGCGGCACTGGCGGAGCCGCTCCGGCTTGCGTTCGGGGTGGACGTCATATCTGCCCCGTTTCGTACACTTTCTCGTGTTTCGATTCACCTCCGGCCTGCTCAAGCGTCGCTTGAGCCGTCCTAGTCCTTGATCAGGGTGCCTTCTTATCTTCTCCTCAGTTTGTGGTAGCCCCTTCGGTTCAGGTTTCTGCTCTTTGGTACTGGTGGTAGATTTGTACGTATGCAGCCCTTCTGGTGACGGTTGAGACGGCTGCTTTCCGGAGCGGTTCTTGGGTTATTGATGGTTGATTGGTTCGGCCAGGGTGAATCCTGTGTTGTCCGGTTGCGCTTTTTGCTGTTACCTGCTGTACCGTGTCTGGGGATGTGCTTTGGGTTGATCCGGTTCCCCTCGTTCCGTTTCAGGGCTCAGGTCTCCCAGGTCGTCCGCAGAGTTTTTAAGTCTTAAAGCCTGCGGTCTGTCCTTGCACCTGTGCTGTTCGGACGTTTGCAGCTTTTGCTGCTGTGTTGGTGACGTCTAGGGCTCATTTCGGGCGCAGGGATTTGAGGGGTGCACAGGTTCTTGGCCGCCCATTCTTTATGCGCATCTGCTCCTGTGCGTTCTTGTTGCCTTGGGTCGCAGGTTGCAGCCTGTTGTCTCAGCTTCGCGTTGCGGAGTTTGTGGCGGCCGCCTCTCAGGTCAGCTATTTCTTTTATTCTCTTTGGGTATGAAGCTCCAGGGTGTCGTAGGGGCTCTCCACAGAAAACCAGCGTTGAATGTAATGAAATGCCATTTTCTGGGTGAGACCCGGAGGCTCCCCGGCAACCCTCCCTCCCTCCGGTCGGCGGTTTTTCGCGTGTTTTGACATCCAGCCTCAGAACTGATGGGTGGATAGCCGGCATGGGAGGTCTGGGGCTCCCCCTTCCCCCTCCCGGGGAGGGGGGGAGCTGCACAGACAGCGGCGTGGTGATGTATGACGTCATACTAGTTTCCTTGTTTCCTGTTGAAGAGTTCTATCCACTAGTTCGGCTTTAGGTATCAATTTTCACCAGAATAGGGGTTTGTTTTGGAATGCTTACCTTTCTGGATGCTTGACTCGGTCGATGGCAGACATAGAATGCTTCCTACCACACGGGGGTTTCTATAGGCCATTGCTTCCCTTGCCTCTCTGAGGGGGCCAGGTTCTGGCCGTGGTCCCCGGTAGGCCCTAGAACTCCATACACATGACTGATGCCAAAGTCTGACATTAGCATATCAGCCGGTAAAGCTCCGGGGAGCCTCCGGGTCTCACCCAGAAAATGGCATTTCATTACATTCAACGCTGGTTTTTTACAAATGCTACTTTGTGCAAGAGCTGGTGAACTGGGGCATTTCTAATAGCTGTCTTCTCTAGGTTCATACCTTCCCTGAACACAAAATTGAGAAATGGGGTGATGATGTATGTTTTGATATTGATGTTTTCATGTTGCTAGGCGTGTAGAGTGGGAAATTGGAGGAGAGGGAGAAGAGGAGACAGTAACCCAAAAATACCAACGTTTGCAATGTGAAGTCAACCAACTCGTAGAGGAAATACAAGCTATCAAGGTAAGCTATTTATTAACAGTAAAGTATTACTTTGAAGTTATGAAATAATTTCATATTACTGAAGTAGTTGAATCTTGGCCAGACAACTAATTGATGTATACAATTCATAATTAAGTTTATTATGGTCCTTTTGTTATGAATAATATACTGAAAATGATACTGGAGAAAACCAGACTGGACTCTTATTTTGGTCCAGTAGCACTCGATCTCTGTGACTTGTGTGTAGTGCACACAGTTACCATCACTCTGTGTGATGAGAGGTGACACCCCTTGTGTCAACACTTGCATCAGAGGAGCTCCAGGATATTTCAAAGTTCCTAAGTATTGTAGAACAGGTTGATGATAGTGAGTGGTGTCCCAAGGAACATAAAGGTGTAGTGCTTTTGATAAGTAGGTGAGATAACACGAATGTGCCAAGAGAAGTGAACAAATTGGATGAGAAAAAGTTGCCCTAGAGTTAATAGTGCAGGCGATGACATTCAAGATGGCCACTGGCAAGAAGAAAAAATAAAACGGCTATATTTTGGGGGTTTCAATGAAGAAGGCATTGTTATAAGCAGTCTACACAACAAGTTGGTAAAATTAGATATTATAATGAACTCTCAGGTAGAAATAATCAGCAAATTAAAAGAAAGTAATGATCACCTGAGTAGCAAAGTATTAGGTTTAGAGGGGTTAGTGAAAGACTTGTGCAAGGACAAGAATCAGTTGGAAACAAATTGCAAAGCCATAAAGCCATGGAAAGCAATTAAACAGAAAAACTGATTTTGTCAGTACAGGCGGAGGAAGTTACACAGGGAATAGAACAGTGCAAGAAGGATATTCATCTCGCCTATGCACAAGTGGCCAAGGAGAAGGAAAAAATAGAAGAAGCAGTAAAGGAAGCCAAACACTGCAGCAACCAGGATAAAACAAACATTAGGCTGGAAGTCTGAAAGGAACTGGCATCAGATCCTAAATTGGTTCAAAACACAGTTGATTGAAGTAAGTCCCTGATAATTTCTGGGGGAAGCCCCTTCGGCTCCTGGGATGTTGGGATGTGTGTGTGATGCAGCTTCATGTGCAGGTTTCTTCCCTTTCGACTGCATTAGTCACGGAGGATTTGTGTACGCGTGGCCTGCTGGCTTCAGCCCTATGTTTCTTCTCTCTCCTTGAGCTGTCCTCGGATTGACTTGAGGTGGATGTGGAGGAGCTTGGGGTAGCCTCTGGGTCTAGTGCGTTGCCCTCGGCGCCAAGTGCATCGTCTGCATTGTTGAAGCTGTTTGTGTCGCTCCTGAGGGATGCGTTCTAGCCTTTTTTTTTTTTTGCTTCTTGACTCGCATGTAGACAGGCTGTGCTCACTTCTTCCTTGGAATCTGCTTGGGCCCAAGCTCTTAGATTGTCTTTGCCCTTTTGTCCGTTGCTATTTGCCGAGTCTGCGCTTGTGCAGTATCTGCAGGCATTTTCAGCTAGTTGCCATCCAGTTAAGTTTGTTATTCCTCTGGGGGTTCGTTTGGGGCCTTCCCAGTAGGGTCATGCCAGGGCTCGGGGGTTCTTCCCGTTGTGGTAAGCCAGTGATATCAGATTCGGTGCCATCTGTTTGTATTCAACACAGGGATCGCCCTGTGCACTATTTAGGTGCTCGTAAGGTGCATCGATTCTTTTGCGGGTTGTTTCTTTGACAAGGTGGTTGAGGGGAGGAAAGCTCTGTTTGCTTGCACCTAGTCCCACGATTTATGGGCCTTTCGGGTTGTTTCGTGTGGCTTGCAGTGGTGTTGGGTGGCTCCTCCTCCTTCGAGGGGTTCGTAGCTGGCGGGGCAGGCCTCTTCTGTGCTCTGTCAGAATATCTCGGAGTGGGTTTGCTTGGCATCGTCAAAATGACCTCATCCCTCAGGTGGGTTTCCCACCCGTTTCCAGTCCTGAAACGGGACTGCGCGGACCTCTGGTTCATTCTGGACTTGTCCCGTCTGAACCCATGGGTTTATGGCCCCCTCCTTTCGGATGACTACTCTGTCCCAGGTCTGTTTTCTGTTGGAGCTTGGATGGTTTCCATGGACCTCAAGGACGTGTATTGACATGTCCCGATTCATCCGAGGTTTAGGGACTGGTTCGGTTTTGTTGTGGGGCATCAAGGTTACCGCCTTTTAAGCCGAATTGAAGGCAACGGTTATTGTTGTCTTCCATTCGGCTTGAATTTGGCGCCTTGCGTTTTCACACAACTTACTCGGGTTGTGGTGGCTTGCCTGCATCTGTTAGGTGTTTAGGTTCTGGTCTACCTCAACGACTGGTTGGTTTTGGGCTCCCAGCCAGTCCGCATGTCTGCTCGCCTGAGATTTGGTTATTTCCTAGCTTGCCGGGTTCAGGTTCTTGGTTAACTGGCGGAAGTCCCACCTGGTTCCCCTCTAAGTTTCGGTTTTGGCTGGGTCTTGTATGGGACACTCGAACCGCTTCCTTGTCTCTTTCTCCGGCGACTCTGCTTCACCTGAGTTTCCACCTTCGTCTGTTCCTGAGGGGCTTCTGGATCACAAGGCGGTTGCTCAAGGATTTGTGCGGGAGCCTGAAATTTACCATGATGGTCTACCCGCTGGGTCAGGTGTGGCTTCGCCGGCTGTTCTGTTTCCTTCGAGAACATCTCTTCCTCCTCTCTTGTGACTGCTGAGTTCGGCCTCCGGGGGCTTTGTGTCAGTGGCCGTGTCACCGGCTTCCTCTTCAGGGTTTTCAGGGTTCATTGCCTTGGCACCTACCCTTGCCTTCGCTTGATGTGTTCTCGAACATGTTGTCTCTTGGCTGGGGCTTTGTGACCAGTGCTCACCAAACCGGCCAGGGACAGTGGGGTCCGTCCTTCCGTCAGGCTCACAGCACAGTGCAGGAGTTGGCTCTTTGGGGCTGGTTGCTTCGGGTGACTCATCTGTTGAGTTCTAGGGGTTTAGCTCTCCTGGCAGTTAATGTTCTGGGAGGGGGGTGTCCAGTGTCTTGGCGGATGGCCTGTCCTGCTTCTTTCCCCTTTCCACAGAGTGGACAGTCAATGCTGACTTGTTCAATTGGTTCTGCCGGACATTTGGGCCTCCAGAAGTGGACCTCTTGGCGTAGATGTGGTCAAGGCGTCTTCCAGCATATGTGGCGCCCTTCCCGACTGCGAGGTCATCTGGGTTGATGCCTTCAGGCAGGACTGGGCGAGGTGGGGTTACCTGTACCTCTCTCCCCCTGGTTCAGCTGTTGCTCCAGGTCCTAGCTTGCTTGGAGACCAGGGGAGAGTTGTCCTTCTGGCTCCTTGGTGGCCGGCCCAGTCTTGGTTTCAGGCGCTGCTTGCTTGTCCAAACCCGAGGGTCTTCCCGTGGCTCCGCCTCTTTCAGCAGATGGCTTCTTTTGCTCCATTCCGCAAGCTGTCTCGTGTGTTGTTTCACCTCCGGCCTGCTCATACGCTGCCTAGGCCGTCCTGGTCTTTGGACTGGGTGCTCTCTCTTTTTCTCTTTTCGTCGTTTTTTGTGGCCCCTTTGGTTGAGGATTGTTTTTCTAAGGCTCTTTACCTGTTGGCATTGGCCTCTAGGGGTCTGGTTGGGGAGCTTCATGCTCTCCTCCAGCGCAGGGATTTCTTCCATTTTGGTTATCTATCTTGAGGTTATCTTGAGATGATTTCGGGGCTTTTTCTAGTGTCCCCGCGGCCCGGTCCTCGACCAGGCCTCCACCCCTAGGAAGCAGCCCGTGACAGCTGACTAACTCCCAGGTACCTTTTTACTGTCCTAGTAGTAGGTTTGTTCGGCTGCAGCCGTCTCTTTCTTTTCTGGCAAAGAATGAGTGTTTTACTTTCCGGAGGGGTCCTTGGGATATTGATGCTTGGTTGGTCAGGCTGGGGATGCCTCAGGTGTTGTGTCCGGTTACGGCTCTCCGCCGTTATTTGCGCGCCACGGCTCTGGTGGCCGGGGATTCGCATTGGCTTGACCCAGTTTCCCCTTCTTTCCTGTTCCCGGGCATGAATCTTCCAGGTCGTCTGCAGGGTTATTAAGTCTATCCAGCCTGCGGTCTTTCCTCTTGCCCACGACGTTCGTAAGTGCTGCTTTGGTTGCCATCTTTGGCAGCATGTCTTGGTTTGACATTTGGGCATGGGGTTTATGGAGGTCGAACAGGGTCCTGGCTGCTCTCTACTTTGTCAATGTCCCCGGACTTCGTAGGGCCTGCATTGCACCTTGTAGGGCCCTCCCTCCCAGTGAGGGGGGAGGCCGCTGTCTGCGTTGCTGTGCAGACAGCGGCGTGGCAATGTGATGGTGTCATGCTAGTTGGTAGTTTTCATTTTGGGAGTTCTGTCCGCTTGTTCAGCTTTCGGTAGCGATCTTTTCAGCAGAATAGGTTTTGGTGCGCCTTCCTTTCTAGGTGCCAGACCCAGTTGATGGCACATAGAATGCTCCAACCACATGAAGGGGGGGTTTCTATAGGCCATTGCTCCTCATGCCTCTCTAAGGGGGGCCTGGTTCTGGCTCATGGTCCCCGGTAGGCAAGAACTCTATGCAGGTTGACTGATGTCAGAAAGCTAATATATACATATCACCCTGGATAGCTCCGGGGAGCCAACATCGCTCCGTTTTCTGGTCTCGTCCAGAAAATGGCGTTTCATTACATTCAATGCTGGTTTTCTGGAGGGGAGCCCCTTCGGTTCCCCGAGCTTATCCAGGCTGATATGCTAATGTCAGACTTTGGCATCAGTCATGTGTATGGAGTTCTGTGGGCCTACCGGGGACCACGAGCCAGAACCTGGTCCCCTCAGAGAGGCATGGGGAGCAATGGCTTATAGAAACCCCCGTGTAGTTAGAAGCATTCTATGTCTACCATCAACCGGGTCAGGCACCCAGAAAGGTAAGCGTCCCAAAACAAACCCTTATTCTGGTGAAAATTGCTACCAAAAGCCAAACAAGTGGATAGACCTCCCCCCCCCAAAAAAAAAAAAACGAGCAAACGAGCATGACATCACATGTCATCGTGCCACTGTCTGCTCAGCTCCCCCCTCCCCGGGAGGGGGAAGGGGGAGCCCCAAACCTGTGCGTCGGCTATCCACCCATCAGTTCTAAAGCTGGTGCTAGAGGCAGAGGTCGTGTGCTGTGGCTCCAGTGATTTTCCAGCACTGTGCTTAGTGTGGTGGCTGTCTTCCAGGGGTGCGAGAGCCAGGAGTTATTCTACAGTACTCGGACTGCATGAGCCTAGGGTTACCTTCCCTAGGTGCCCTGTAAGTACTGCCCTTGGGGCTTGGGGTTACCTTCGACAAGTTCCTTGTGTCCTGCCTCTGCTGTGCTGTTTAACTGCTCGATTTTTCGGCCGCCCTTTGGGTGCTTGAGTGTTTTGTCTCCCTTGTTTACCTTAGGGTAAGAGGCAGATTGCACTGGTGCAGGGTGCTGTGCAGCTCATTTTCACCATTCATAGCTGCCGGCTCTGTTCCTTTGGGTGCATTGTCCTCTTGCGGGGTTTTCTTTTTTTTTTTGTTTTTGCCTCGTGGGGGGTGGTGGTCTGCCTTGCTTTGCCCCTTGGTGACTGACCTAGTACGGTTTTCTTCTGGTGGTGCCTCCTGCTAGGTCCCCGTGAGTGTACACGTACCTGAGGTTCAGTTTTATTAAGTTGCTTGATAGTTTGGGTGCCGGTTAGCGGTACCATGCCTGGGATTCCCCGAGTGTGAGTTCTGTCTCAGGACTTTGGGAAACCCCAGGGAGACACGTGGGTTTGATGGATGTGACCCCGGAGTCCCTCTTCGCTTTGTGCGAGTTCGAGGGTTACTTGAGTCTGTCTCAGGGTGAGTTACATTGTTTTTGCCTCTGTCACGCTGCCTGTTGAGTTGGTGACACTGTCGACCCAGCCTGCGGGGTCGAGTCCTGCGAGTTCTGTTGCTTGCTGATGACTCTGTTTACCCAGTCTAATGATAATCTTTTATGGGTACAGGCTGTGCAGGCGTTTCATGTGCACTTTAGGTTGTTGCAACGCGCTCAGTTGGTTGTTCACCCGGATGTCCCGAGGCCGGCCCGTTTTGCTTATAGGGACCAGGACTTGGGGGTGGGGGGTTGCTTCGACCTTGGTTCAGTCCGCACCCCCTTGTCCTTCCCCTGTTGTGGTTCGTTCTGGTCCCTCACACTCCCCCCCCCCCCCCCTTGCATCCGGCCCCGAAACATCTGAGGGTTTCGGAGTTAGGGCAGGGTTTAGATGGTCTTGTTACTCGGGCAGTCTCGGGGGATGCTCTTTCCGATGTGGCGATGGAGGCATTTGAGTTTGATCTCCCAGCCGAAGCCTCCGGGTCTGACCAGTGGGCCCCCTTCCATCTGGCTTACACGGCTGCGCCGGCCTTTTCTTTAGAGGCCGGTGCTCTGGAGGATGACTTGGCCCCGGGTTCTGTGGAGGAGGATCCTGGGACGGGGGAGTGGCTGACTTGGGGGCCTTGGGCTTCGCTGGACCCCGCCTGGGTTTTTCTGCCCTCTGAGCGGGGCTTATTGTTACAAGGAGTGGGGTTCTCTTTTTTTCCCCCTCTGCGTACGAGTTGGATTTGGTGTCTGCCCCTCCCCGGGTTCAGTTCTGTGTTCCCCGGGTGCGTCGGTTCTGTCTTTCCGGAGGTTCTCGGCTTCCCACATCCAGCCGTGTGCGTTGCGGGTGGCCCTTGCGGCCTACTTCCTGCATGACCCAGATTACGCCTCGGTAATGGATCCGTCGTCTTTCAAGGTTTAGGACTTCGTTCCCTTTCTGCGTCTGTTACGAGGTTCCGGAGTCTTCCTGGCTGGAGGACTGTCCTGTGTTTGCCTTGGAGTTTGTGCGAGTAAGGTAACCTCCTGTGTTTGGTATTCCTTCTGTTGTTCCCGCACGCTTAGGTGGTGCGAGGCGTCAATGGTGGTTCAGGATTTCCTGGGGGGGCAACCTTGAGCACCTCAGAGTGCTTGTTTGCCCCTGCCCTTTCATGGGATGTTGGCGTCGTGCAGCTCCATGTGCCTTTCCTGGGATGTTGGCGTCGTGCAGCTCCATGTGCCTTTCTTGGGATGTTGGCGTCGTGCAGCTCCATGTGCGGGTTCCCTTCCTTTCAGCTTCGCAGGTTGCTGAGGACTTGTGCGCCTGGGGCCTCTTGGCTTCGGCCTTACGTTTCTTTTCCCTCCTGGAGCTGTCTTCGGACTGGCTTGAGGAGGATGTGGGGACGCTTGGGGCCATTCCTGGGTCCGGTGCTTTGGGCTCGGTGGCTCGCTCGTTGGCTACCTTGTTGAAGCTCTTTGCGCCGATCTTGCAGGATGCGGTTTCACTGTTTTATGCTTCCCAGCTCACGTGTCAGCAGGCGGTGCTTGCCTCCTCCTCTGGAATCAACCTGGGCCCTGGCTCTTAGGGTGTCTTTGCCATTTTGTCCTCTGCTTTTTGAGGATTCTGCCATGGCGCCCTATGCCTTCGCCCCCTATGTCTGATTTGTTGGTTCTCTGGGTGTCCCGGGGGGGGGGGGGCCTTCCGGGGAGGGGTCGTGCCGGGGCTCGGGGTTCCTCTCATCGGGGTACGCCATGGATACTAGTTACAGGTCTGGTGGCGCCTTCGAACCCGCGTTCGTATGGTTGGCGCGGTATTCGCTCTGTGCGAGGTTTGGGGTCTCGTAAGGGGCGCCGGCCCTTTCGTGGTTCGCCCCATTGACGGGGCGATGTGGAGGGAGGCTTGCGCTGTTCGCTTACGCCTGGTCCCACGATTTGTGGGCGTTTAGGGTTGTTTCCTTTGGCCTGCGATGTCGTTGGGTGGCCCCTCCTCCTTCGGGGGGTTCGGGGTTGGCAGGGCAGGCCTCTTTCCCTGTGCTCTGTCGGGTCATCTTGGAGTGGTTTCGCTTGGGCGTGGTTGAAACGACGACGTCCCTCAAATGGGTTTCCCGTCTGTTCACAGTACCAAAATGGGACTGTGTGGACCTGTGGTTCATTGTGGACTTGTCCGGTCTGAACCCCCTGGGTTCATTGCCTCTCCTTCCAGATGACTAAGCTGTCCCAGGTTTGGCTCCTTTTGGCGCCAGGCTCTTGGATGGTGTCCCGTCCATGGACCTCCGGGATGCTTATTGGCACGTTCCGATTCATCCGGGGTTCAGGGGCTGGCTTGGTTTTGTTGTGGGGCGTCAGGGTTGCCGCTTTCGTTGTCTCCCATTCGGGTTGAGCCTGGCACCTCGCGTTTTTACACGCCTTACCCAGGTCATTGTGGCCCGCCTGTGTCTCTTAGATGTTCGGATGTTGGCCTACTCAACAACTGGCTGGTTTGGGCTTCCAGCCTGTCCTCTTGTCTGCTAAGCCAGGGACTTGGTTCTTTCCCAGCTCACCGGGTTTGATTTCTTGGTGAACTGGAGGAAGTCCCATCTGGTTTCCTCCCAGGTTCGGACATGGCTGGGTCTTGTGTGGGACTCTCGGACGTCTTCCTTGTCTCTTCCTATGGAGAGTCTCTTACGGCTGCGGTCCCGCATGCACCTGTTTCTGGGGGGAGGGGCTCCTGGGTCACCCGGCGGTTGCTCGAGGGTCTTTGCTGGAGCCTGAACTTTGCGATGATGATCTACCCGCCGGGTCGGATTTGGCTTCGTCGGCTGTTCTGGTTCCTTCGGGGACATCCCTTCTGCCTCTCTCGCGATAGACCTGCCCAAGCATAACCAAACAAGTATTGCGTCAGCCAGAAAAATGATAGAATGAATTACGAGAACCTTCAAGTCCAGAGGTCCCATTACAATGATTGTACTGTAACCACGCGATTATCCGGGATTCGAACATCTGGAAAACGCCCTTATACAGCCAAAATCGTGAACGGATAAAATTATCTCAGTATCCAGCCAAAGTGGCCATGGGAGCTGGATAAAAGCTGGTTTAGCCGGATAAAAATTCGATTGTACCGTATTAATCCCGTCTGCCTGTGGCTCTAGATGCATGGTGGAGGAGGGGGTGGGGTGGGTGGGTAGTGTTGGGAGGGTGGGAGGGGAGCGTCGGGAGGGACCACCTGGGTACAGGAATTACCATTAATTTTAGAACAATTAATCATAGCCAAAAACAAATGAAATAAGTACTAGTAATTATGTAATAACAAATAAGTTTCCTAAAAGCAATGTGCACAGGCTGAAGTTTTCTTAAAAAATATTGTGAGTTTTTTCCCTCCTGGCGGCCTACGTAACGTGCTATAGCTGCCCCAAGTGGACCCGTCCAACACTGGTCAACCCATGTGCTCCCGTCCCTTGTGTTATACCACAGTCCTGCACCATTAGTGAAATATTTTTTTAAATAACTTTAATTTTCATAGTAACTTTAAACATTTATGGCCAAGACTATGGTAGCAGCATCAATCGTTCTGGAGGTGTCAAGAGGAAGAAAGTTGTCCTAGCAATTAAAGACAAGTTATATGTTGTTCAACCAGTGAGGAGCCACAGGCAAGCCAAGCGCCTTCAACAAGTGAGGCGCAAGCAAGCGCCTTTAACAAGTGAGGTGTCACAGGCAAGCCAAGCGCCTTCAACAAGTGAGGCGCAAGCAAGTGCCTTTAACAAGTGGTGTCACAGGCAAGCCAAGCGCCTTCAACAAGTGAGGCGCAAGCAAGCGCCTTTAACAAGTGGTGTCACAGGCAAGCCAAGCGCCTTCAACAAGTGAGGCGCAAGCAAGCGCCTTTAACAAGTGGTGTCACAGGCAAGCCAAGCGCCTTCAACAAGTGAGGCGCAAGCAAGCACCTTCAACAAGTGAGGTGTCACAGGCAAGCCAAGCACCTTCAACAAGTGAGGCCTCACAGGCAAGCCAAGCGCCTTCACCAAGTGAGGCGTAAGCAAGCGCCTTCACCAAGTGAGGCGCAAGCAAGCGCCTTCAACAAGTGAGGTGCAAGCAAGCACCTTCAACAAGTGAGGTGCAAGCAAGCGCCTTCAACAAGTGAGGTGCAAGCAAGCACCTTCAACAAGTGAGGTGCAAGCAAGCACCTTCAACAAGTGAGGTGCAAGCAAGTGCCTTCAACAAGTGAGGTGCAAGCAAGCACCTTCAACAAGTGAGGTGCAAGCAAGCACCTTCAACAAGTGAGGTGCAAGCAAGCACCTTCAACAAGTGAGGTGCAAGCAAGCGCCTTCAACAAGTGAGGTGCAAGCAAGCGCCTTCAACAAGTGAGGTGCAAGCAAACGCCTTCAACCAGTGAGGTGCAAGCAAGCGCCTCCAACAAGTGAGGTGCAAGCAAGCGCCTCCAACAAGTGAGGTGCAAGCAAGCGCCTCCAACAAGTGAGGTGCAAGCACGCGCCTTCAACAAGTGAGGTGCAAGCACGCGCCTTCAACAAGTGAGGTGCAAGCACGCGCCTTCAACAAGTGAGGTGCAAGCACGCGCCTTCAACAAGTGAGGTGCAAGCACGCGCCTTCAACAAGTGAGGTGCAAGCACGCGCCTTCAACAAGTGAGGTGCAAGCACGCGCCTTCAACAAGTGAGGTGCAAGCACGCGCCTTCAACAAGTGAGGTGCAAGCACGCGCCTTCAACAAGTGAGGTGCAAGCAAGCACCTTCAACAAGTGAGGTGCAAGCAAGCACCTTCAACAAGTGAGGTGCAAGCAAGTGCCTTCAACAAGTGAGGTGCAAGCAAGCGCCTTCAACAAGTGAGGTGCAAGCAAGCGCCTTCAACAAGTGAGGCCTCACAGGCAACCCAAATGCCCTCAACCAGTGAGGCTTCAGCAGCTGGCAGTCAAAACTAACTTAGCTTAATGAACTGTACAGTAATTTTAACTGTTAATTTTAGTGTTGTGTTAGTATAGGTTACGTAAATTGTTAAGAATTTTTCACTTCAAGATGTGTGGCATCAATCATGAAGACGAACACCAACAAGGTAAATTAAGGTTTCTAGTTGAATATTTAATAATTATATGTGGCAAGACAATTCAAATTATGTTGTTTGTAGTATAAAAATAGTTGGAAATGGTCACTTTTGGACTCGTAGGTGAAAAAGTACCATTATCCGAAAAATGTGATAATCCGGCTGGGGGTCCTTCCCATATAGTCCGGATGATCGAATGAAGACAGTGCTCTTCAAATCACTTGTGTTGTCCGGTCTTGAGTACTGCTCAGTATTTACTTCCTCCTTCAAAGCACGAGAAATTGCTGAAATAGAGGGAATACAGAGAACATATATGGCATGTATAGACGAGATAAAGCACCTAAATTACTGGGATTGTCTCAAAACTCTCCAAATGTACTCACTATAAAGGAGACGAGAGAGATACCAAGTAATATACACATGGAAAATACTGGAGGGACAGGTCCCAAATCTGCCCAGTAAAATAACAACGTACTGGAGTGAACGACTTGGAAGAAAATGCAGAATAGAACCAGTGAAGAGCAGAGGTGCCATGGGCACAATCAGAGAACACTGTATGAACATCAGAGGCCCACGGTTGTTCAACGTCCAACCAGCGAGCATCAGAAATATTACAGGAACAACTGTGGACATCTTCAAGAGGAAACTAGATTGTTTCCTTCAAGGAGTGCCGGACCAACCGGGCTGTGGTGGGTATGTGGGCCTGCGGGTCGCTCCAAGCAACAGCCTGGTGGACCAAACTCTCACAAGTCAAGTCTGGCCTCGGGCCGGGCTTGGGGAGTAGAAGAACTCCCAGAACCCCATCAAGCAGGTATCAAGTAGGGTTCGGCCTTTGGGCCTTGCGTCGGCTGCTGCATTGCCAGCTTCCTCTTCGGGGGTTCATTGTCTTTGCGCCTGCCCGGCCCCTCGCTCGATGTGTTCACGGATGCGTCGTCTCTCAGCTGGGGCTTTGTGACCTGTGCTCACCGTGCTGGCCAGGGACGGTGGGGTCCGTCCTTCTGTCGAGCCCACAGCATGGTGCGGGAGTTGGCGGCAGAGTTTGCCCTTCGGAGGGTTCGGGTTGCCTGTGGATCGACGATCTGGCTCCATTTGGACTGCTTCCAGGTGGTTCATTGCCTGAACCAAGGGGCGGTTCGATGCGGTTCTTGGCTCTTTGGCGCTGTTCGCATCGGGTGACTCGTCGGCTGAGTTCTCAGGGTTTAGCTCTCCTGGCTGTTCACATGTGAGGAGTGTCCAACATCTTGGCCGACAGCCTGTCTCGTTTCGTTCCCCTGTCCACGGAAAGGACGGTTGATGCCGACTCCTTCCGTTGGCGTTCCAAACATTCGGGCGCCCCGAGGTGGACCTCTTCGCATCAGCATGGTCATGGAGCCTTCCCTGTATGTGACGCCCTTTCCCGACTGCGAGGCCATCGGGGTCGATGCCTTTCGGCAGGACTGGTCAATGTGGGGGTTCCTGTACCTCTTTCCCCCGGTTCAGCTGTTGTTCCGGGTCCTGACTCACTTGGAGACTTACCAGGGGAGAGTAGTCCTCTTGGCCCCGTGGTGGCCCGCCCAGCCGTGATTTCTGGCGCTGCTTGCTCGGTGTCTGAACCCGGAGGTTTTCATGCCTTTTTCAGCAGATCGGACCGGAGTATCATGAGGCTTATTCGATCTTCTCCTCGCGTCTTCGTGTATGGTATTTTTGACTCGGGTTTATCATCATCTCTATGGTGATCAGGTGGCTTCCTTGTTAGTGTCCCACCTGTTTGCTTCGTCTTGGTGGCAGTATGAAGTTTCTAGGCGGTCCTTTCTGTTCTTTTTGCGTCTTCATTATTGTGGTTTGCTGTCTGTTAGGATGGTGGTGTCCTTTCTCTCTTGGTTGTTCCAGGACCGTCATCTTATGCCTAACACTGTCGTCTCGTATCGTGCGGCGCTGGCGGAGCCGCTTCAGCTCGCTTTCGGTATTGATGTTATGTCTGCGCCGTTTCGCAAGCTGTCTCGTGCGTTGTTTCACCTCCGGCCTGCTCATGCGCTGCCTTTGTCGTCCTGGTCATTGGACAGAGTGCTCTCTTTTCTTTCTTCTCCTCCTCCTCGGTTTGTTGTGGCCCCTTCAGTTCAGGATTGTTTCTCGAAGCCTCTTTTTCTGTTGGCATTGGCCGGGTCGGGGAGCTTCATGCTCTCCTCTGGCACAAGGGTTTCTGCTCCTTTGGTCTTCATGGTTGTTTTGTTCGGGTGCAGCTGTTTCCTTCTTTTTTCGCAAAGAATGAGACTGCTGCTTTCCGGAGGGGTTCGTGGGTTGTTGATGCTTGGCTGGTTAGGCCGGGGGTACATCATGTTTTGTGTCCCGTTGCAGCCCTTCGCCGGGGACGTGCTTTGGGTTGATCCAGTTTCCCTTCTTCCCTATTCGTGGGTGCGGGTCTCCCAGGTCGTCCGCATGGATATTAAGGCTAGCCAGCCTGCGGTCTATCCCTGTGCCCATGACGTTTGTAAGTTCGCTGCTGTTGCTGCCATGTTTGGCAATATGTCCTAGGCTGACATTCGGGCGCGGGGATTTTGGCGGTCAAACAGGGTCCTGGGTGCTTGATATCTTGTGAACGTTCCTGGGCCTAGTCGGGCCTGTGTTGCTTTGGGTCAGCAGTTGCAGCCAGTTGTTGCGACTTCGTGTTGAGGGGGTGAGCAGCAACCGACTCCCGGGTAAGTTCCTCTACTTTTCCTCTGTGGCTAGTCAGCTCCGGGAAGCTGAAAACTCCCCGAAATTGGGGGGATCCCCCCCCCCCAGAAAACCAGCGTTGAAAGTAATGAAACACCATTTTCGGGGTGAGACCCGGAGGCTCCCCAGCATCCCTCCTTCCCCCCGGTCGGCGGTTTTTCGCTTGTTTTGATGTCCAGCCTCAGAACTGACAGGTGGATAGCTGGCACGGGGGTCTGCGGCTCCCTCTTTCCCCTCTTGGGGAGGGGGGAGCTGCGCAGATAGCGGTGTTGCGACGTGTGACGTCATGCTTGTTTGCTCGTTTTCTTTTTTCGGGAGTTTTATCCACTTGTTTGGCTTTTGGTAGCAATTTTCACCAGAATAGTGGTTTGGTTTGGGATGCTTACCTCTCTGGGTGCCTGACCCGGTTGATGGCAGACATAGAATACTTCCAACCACACGGGGGTTTCTACATGCCATTGCTTCCCATGCCTCTCTGAGGGGGCCAGGTTCTGGCTTGTGGTCCCCGGTAGGCCCACAGAGCTCCATTCACATGACTGATGCCAAAGTCTGACATTAGCATATCAGCCTGGATAAGCTCCGGGGAGCCTGTGGGTTCCACCCAAAAAATGGCTTTTCATTACATTCAAGGCTTTTTTTTTTTTAGTTTTCCCGTGATCAGAGACTACATTTCAACACTATAAGAAGAGAAACTAATTTTCTTGGGGGAGCCCTTACAGCTCCCTGAAGCTTACCAGGCTGATATGCTAATGTCAGACTTTGGCATCAGTCATGTGTACGGAGTTCTTATGGGCCTACCGGGGACCACGAGCCAGAATCTGGCCCCCTCAGAGAGGCAAGGGGAGCAATGGCCTAGAGAAACACCCTTGTGGTTGGAAGCATTCTATGTCTGCCATCGACCGGGTTAGGCACCCAGAAAGGTAGGCGTCCCAAAACAAACCACTATTCTGGTGAAAACTGCAACCAAAAGCTGAATGAGTGGATAGAACTCCCCAAACAAAAACGAACAAACTAGTATGACATCATTCGTCGCGCCGCTGTCTGCGCAGCCCCCCCTCCCCGGGAGGGGGAAGGGGGAGCCCCAGACCTACCGCGCCGGCGATCCGCACCTCAGTTCTTTGGCTGATGCTATAGGCACCGGTTATGTGCTCCGGCTCCAGTGGTTGTTTCAGCACTGTACCTAGAGTGTGGTGTCTGTTTTCTAGGTGGTGCGTTAGCCGGGAGTGATTCTCTAGTACTCGGGCTGCATGCGCCTAGGGTTCCCTTCCCTAGGTGCCCTGTAAGTACTGCCCTTGGGGCTTGGGGTTACCTTCCACAAGTTCCTTGGGTCCTGCTTCTGCTAGGCCGTTTGCTGCTTGGTTTTCGGCCGCCCTTTGTGTGATAGGGGGTTCTGTCTCCCTTGTTCGCCTTAGGGTAAGGGGCAGTTTTGCACTGGCGGGGCGCAGGGTACTGTGCAGCTTGTCTTCACCAATCATAGCGGCCGGCTCTGTTCCGACTGGGTATGCTGTCCTCTTGCTGGGTTTTCTTTTCCTTTTTGTTTGTCTACCTGGTGGGGGGCTCTGCCTTTGATTCTTTCCCCCTTTGTGTCGAGTTCTCTTCCTTCTTCCGGTGGTTTCCCCTGCTTGGTCCCCGTGAGTGTACACGTCCCGGGGGTTCAGCTTTTAGAATGTTGTTTGGTAGCCATGGGCGCCGGTTAGCAGTACCCTGCCTGGGATTATCTGAGCGCGAGTCCTCTTATAGTAAATGCTTGGGACCCTGGGAAATTCCTAGGGGGAGGGTGGGCCCGATAGGTGTGGTCCCGGTGTCCCCCCCCCCTCGCTTTGTGCGAGTTCGAGGGTTGCTCTGTTCCCTTGTCTCAGGGTGACTCTCACGGTTTTGCCTCAGTCTGCAGCCTTTGGGGTCGGGGACACCTTCGGCCCGAGGTCCTGCAAGTTTGGTTGCTTGTTTGTGACTCGGTTACCCAGTCTTATGCTGACTATGTGGGTGCAGGCTGCACGGGTGTTGCACTTTGGGTTTCGGTGGCAACGTGTTAGTTGTTTGCTCCCCGGAAGCCCCGAGGCTGCTCCGTTTTCGTTGGTGGTATTGTCGGGTCCCCCCCCCTTCCTCCCTACATCCGGGTCATTACCGTGTGGGGGGGCTCGGGGTCGGGGCGGGGCTTCCATGATTTTGAGATTCGGTTGGTCTCTGGGACTTCCCCTTCCGTGGTAGTGACTTGCATTTGAGCATTTGCATATGGTATTTGCATTTGAGCATTGCAAATGGTAGCATTTGAGCCTGTTACCTCCTGCCGTGTTGTAAGAGTCTGCCAGTGGGCTTCCTTAGTGTTTTTCATTGGGTGCCCCGGTTTTCTTGAGGCTGGGGCTTTGGGGGGACAGCTCGGTCCTGGGGCCTGCCGGGTGGGTTCCCGGCGCTGGGATGGGGCTGATGTGGGGGGCCTCAGGCCCCGTTGGTCCCCACCGGGGTTTTTCTACCCCTCTGGGCAGGGCTTGCGGTTTTGTGGAGTGGGGTTTTTCCTTCCCCCCTCTCTACACGAGTTTTGGGTGTTGGTCCCTTCCCGGGCTCAGTTCCTTGTCCATTATGCCCGTTGCTTCCATCCTGTCGGTGGGTGCTTTTCTACGTTCTTCGCCCCTTTTTCCCGGGACAGGGCTTCTCCGTAATGTCCCCTCTTCTTGGGGTTCTGCATGACTTTTGGTCTCAGGTGCGACTGGGTTTTTGTGCTTTCATCCTTTGTGTTTGCTTTTATGTGTTCTCAAAGGTTTGGGACGGTTTTGCTCCTTCCCGTTTTACTGGTACATCTGTCGTCGTTCAGTGGGGCTTCCCTCGGGTCCTATTCCGGGCTGCTTCTGGGTTTTTAGCCTTCTCGTTCATTTGTTCTTCTCTTTTCTCTCCGCGCTGTGTCTTAGCGCTGCTCGTTTTCTTTCCGTTCTGATCTGGCGTGCCGGATTGGGCTGCTTGTCGCCGGTTGGGCTGCTTGTCGCCGGTTGGGCTGCTTGTCGCCGGTTGGGCTGCTTGTCGCCGGTTGGGCTGCTTGTCGTCGGTTGGGCTGCTTGTCGCCGGTTGGGCTGCTTGTCGCCGGTTGGACCTGTGTAGCCCAACCTGTTGGGCTACTTTTTAGTGTCCTGCGTATGTGCCGTGGGAGTTTGTTTTGGTTCCGGGCGGTGTGCACACGTGCTGGTGTTCTGCGTCCTTTTTATCTCGGGGGGCTTCGCCTCTTGCTCTTATCATTCTCCAGTCCGTGACCCATTGCTCATGGGGATGTTCTGGAATGCCGCTGTGGGAACGTCACGAGGTTTTTCTCTGCGATTTTGGGTTGGGGGAGCCTCCTTCATCGCTCCCCTCCTCTTCTCCGGCATGAGCGCCCTGGCCGCCTCCAGGGTCTACGTTCTCATAGGCTTGCGTCATGGCCCTTCAGCGCCTATGTTCTGCAGGCGAGTTGGTGGCGGTCTGGCATCTCCTTCGTCCTGATGCTGTTTTTGTTTTGGGAGTAGGAATGGGTGTACATACGTACTTGAGAACCTTGGAAAAAAAAAAAAAACGAGGTGCCTGCTGCAGGGCTATTGGCCCATACGTGGCGGCTTTTGTTCTCACCACCCGATTCCTTCCTCGCATCACAGGTGATTGCAGGAGGCCTCTTGGCCCATACGAGGCAGCTCCTGCCTGTACTCATCCTGCCCCTCTCCTGCCTGTACTCATCCTGCTTGTCTCACCATGTTTGAGTTTGGGGCCCCATCTCCATCTTGTTCCATGGTGCACCGGTGGAGGTGCCTATTCAGTGGTACGTTTTCCTGTGTCGAGGGTGTTCTGTGCTCGCCTAATTGTGCGTGCGGGGTTGGGCTCTCACTCTTTGGTTCCGCCTCTCACCTGTCATTCGTCTGACGTGCGGATTCTGTGCCTCCTGGGCTCTTGTTTCTACACTTGGGGCTGTGTATGCGGTCAGCCCAGGTGTGGGCTGCCTACTGTGTTCCATCGATTGCCTGTTACACTGCACAGGTTTTTCTCACGTCCCTGTGGCTCGATTGGGTACTCGGTGTCCACCTGTGTCCCCTTGTTGTGTGCCACTCGTGTTCCAGTTTATCTTCCCTGTCGCTTCCTCTGGGAGTGTGGTGACGCGTTGCTGCGGTTTTGTTGCTGCGCCTGCGTGTAGGGGTCTGGTTGTGGCTTTTTGTTCGGCCCTTCCGTGCTCCTTCTGGCGTCTTCCTTGTTGGGGTTTTTGTTCCCTTGCTTTTCTGGAGGGAGCCCCGTCGGCTCCCCGGAGCTATCCCAGGCTGATATGCTAATGTCAGACTTTGGCATCAGTCATGTGTGTGGAGTTCTCAGGCCTACCAGGGACCACGGCCAGAACCGGGCCCCCTCAGAGAGGCAAGGGGAGCAATGGCCTATAGAAGCCCCCGTGTGGTTGGAAGCATTCTATGTCTGCCATCGACCGGAACAGGCACCCAGAAAGGTAAGCGCCTCAAAACAAACCCCTATTCTGGTTAAAATTGCTACCAAAAGCCGAACTAGTGGATAGAACTCCCCAACAGAAAACAAGCAAACTAGTGTGACATCACACGCTGCCGCGCTGCTGTCTGCACAGCTTTCCTCTCCCCGGGAGGGGGAAGGGGGAGCCCCAGACACTTCGCCGGTTACCCACACCTCAGTTCTTGAGGCTGATGCTATAGGCGAATGTCGTGTGCTCTGGCTCCAGTGTCGCTACTGCACTGTGCTTTGCGTGTGGTGTTTGTTTTGTGGGTGCGAGAGCCAGGTTATCTTCAGTACTCGGGCTGCATGCGCCTAGGGCTGCCTTCCCTAGGTGCCCTGTAAGTACTGCCCTTGGGGCCACCTTCCACGGGCTTCTCGGGGTCTGCCTCTGCTGGTCCATTTTACCTTTTGGTTTTTCGGCCGCCTGTTGGGCTCTTGGGTGTTCTGTTCTCCCTTGTTACTGGCAGGTAAGAGGCAGTTTGCACTGGTAGGGGCGCAGGGTGCTGCACAGCTTGTATTCCCAACATAGCGGCCGGCTCTGTTCCTTGGGGTTCGCTGTCCTCTTGCGGGGTTTTGTTTTTCTTTTTCTTTTTGCCTGGTGGGGAGTTCTCTCATTTTATTCAGTTTGTTTTTGCCCTTCCACTGTTCTCCTCGGTGGCGCCCCCTGCTAGGTCCCCATGAGTGTACACGTCCCTGGGGTTCAGTTATAGAAGTTCGCTTGGTAGTTTTGGGCGCCGGTTTGCAGCGCCCTGCCTGGGACTACCTGAGCACGAGTCCTCTTAAAGTAAACGCTCAGGACCCTGGGAATCCCCTAGGGGGCGCGTGGGTCCGATGGATGTGACCCCGGAGTCCCCACTCGCTGTGTGCGAGTTTGAGGGTTGCTCGGTCCCCTTGTCTCAGGGTGACCCTCATTGTTTTTGCCTCTGCCACGCTGCCTGTTGGGTCGGTGATACTTTCGACCCCGAGTCCTGTGAGTGTTGCTGCTTGTTTGTGACTCAATTTACCCAATCCTCTGATGATTCTCTTAGGGTACAGGCGGTGCGTGCGTTGCAGTCTAGGTTTCGTCTGTTGCAATGCGCTCGGTTGGTTGCTCACCCGGATGCCCCGGGGCTGCCCCGCTTTGCTTTTCGAGACCAGGACTTGGGGGTGGGGGTCGCTTCGATCCTGGTTCAGTCCGCACCTCCTCGTCCTTCCCCTTCTGTTTGTTCTGGTCCCCCTCCCCCTTGCTTCCGGCCCCGAAGCGTCTGAGGGTTTTGGGGTCGGAGCAGGGGTTACTTGATTTTGAGACTCGGGCAGCTTTGGGGGGTGCCCCTTCCGGGGGGCGGCAGAGGCATTTGAGTCTTGTCTCCCGGCCGAAGCTTCTGGGTCTGACCAGTGGGCCCCCCCTTCCTCCAGCTTTTCCGGCTACTCCGTCCTTGTCTTGTGGGGTCGGGACATGGGGAGAGGACTCGGCCTCGGGTCCTGTGGTGAAGGACCTTGAGGCTGGGGAGGGGCTGACTTGGGGGCCTTGGGCCCCGCTGGACCCAGCCTGGGTTTTTCTTCCCTCTGAGCGGGGCTTATTGTTACAAGGAGTGGGGTTTTCTTTTCCCCCCTCTGCGTACGAGTTGGATTTGGTGTCGGCCCCTCCCCGGGTTCGGTTCCGTGTTCCCCCGGGTACGTCAGTTCCGTCCTTCCGGAGGTTTTTGGCTTATCGCATCCAACCTGGTGTGGTGCGAGCGGCCTTTGCAGCTTACCTCCTGCGTGACCCGGATTATGCCTCGGAAATGGATCTGTCCGAATTCAGGATTGGGACTTCATTCTCTTTCTGGCTCTGTTACGAGATTCCGGAGTCGTCCTGGCTAGCAGACTGCCCCTTGTTTGTTCTGGATTCCTGGCATTCCTTCTGTCGTTCCCGCACGCTGGAGTGGCGGGAAGCTTCCACAGTGCTCCAGGTTTTCCTGGGGGGCGAGCTTGAGTACCTGAATGAGTGCCTGTTTGCCCCTGCCCTTCCCCGCGATGTGGGCGTTATTCAGCTCCATGTGCAGGTTCCCACCCTTTCGGCAGCACTCGTTGCGGAGGACTTGCGCGCCCGGGGTCTTTTGGCTTCGGCCTTGCGGTTCTTTTCCCTCCTGGAGCTGTCCTTGGATTGGCTCGTGGAGAATGTGAGGACGCTTGGGTCCGTCCCGGGGTCCGGCACCTTGTCCTCGGCTGCGCGTTCGTCGGCTGCCTTGTTGAAGCTGTTCACGCCGATTTTGTGGGATGCGGTTTCCCTGTTTTATGCTTCCCGTCTCATGTGTTGGCAGACGGTGCTGGGTTCCTCAGTGGAATCTGCTTGGGCTCTGGCTCTTAGGCGTTCTTCACCTTTTTGTCCTCTTCTGTTTGAGGAGTCGGCCGTGGCGCAGTTTATTCAGGCTGCGTCGGCGGCTTGTCGTCCGATGTCGGACTTGTTGGTTTTCCGGGGGTCCCGGGGTGGGTCTTCCTGGAAAGGTCATGCCAGGGCTCGGGGTTCTCTCGTCGTGGTAGGCCTCTGGTGTCAAGTTCGGGTTTGGCTCCTCCTGCGGACCCTCCCTCGACTGGTTGGTGCGGTGTTCGCTCTGTGCGGGGTTCTGGGTCTCGTAAGGGTCGCCGGCCCTTTCGCGGTTTGCCCCATTGACAGGGCGATGGGGGGGCGGCTTGCACTGTTCGCCCGCGCCTGGTCCCATGATTCGTAGGCCTTTCGGGTCGTGTCTTGCGGCCTGCGGTGGCGTTGGGTGGCCCCTCCTTCCCCCCCTTGGGGGGGTCAGGGCTGGTAGGGCAGCTTTCTTCCCCTGCGCTCTGTCGAGTCGTCTTGGAGTGGGTACGCTTGGGCGTCGTCGAAACGACGTCGTCCCTCAGGTGGGTTTCCCGTCTGTTTCTGGTTCCGAAACGGGACTACGCGGACCTGCGGTTCATTCTGGCCTTGTCCCGTCTGAACCCCTAGGTTCATTGCCCCTCCTTTCGGATGACTACGCTGTCTCAGGTTCGGCTCCTCTTGGAGCCAGGCACTTGGATGGTGTCCCTGGACCTCCGGGACGCTTATTGGCACGTCCTGATTCATCCACGGTTCAGGGACTGGCTCGGTTTTGTTGTGGGGCATCTGAGTTACCGCTTTCATTGTCTCTTGTTCGGGTTGAACCTGGCACCTCGCGTGTTCACGCGCCTTACACGGGTTGTGGTGGCTCGTTTGCGTCTCCTAGGTGTTCGGGTGTTGGCCTACCTCGACGACTAGCTGGTTTGGGCTCCCAGCCGGTCTGCTTGCTTGCTAGCCAGGGGATTTGGTTCTTTCCCAGCTCGCCAGGTTCGGGTTCTTGGTGAACTGGAGGAAGTCCCATCTGGTTCCCTCTCAGGTTCGGACTTGGCTGGGTCTCGTTTGGGACTCTTGAACCGCCTCCTTGTCTCTCCCTCCGGAGTCTCTCCTGCGGCTGCAGTCCCGCCTTCGTCTGTTTCTGGAGGGCCCTCGGGTCACCCGGCGGTTGCTCGAGGGGCTGTGCGCCAATAGCCCTGCAGTCTGAACTTCGCAATGGTGGTCTACCTGCCGGGTCAGGTTTGGCTTCGACGGCTGTTCTGGTTCCTTCGGGGTCCCCCCTTCTGCATCTCTCGCGATCGCAGAGTTCGACCCCCGGGGGCCTTGCGTCAGTTGCTGCGTCACCGGCTTCCTCTTCGGGTTTTTCGGGGTTCAGTGCCTTGGCGCCTACCCGAGCCCTCGTTCGATGTGTACACGGATGCGTCGTCTCTCGGCTGGGGTTTTGTGACCAGTGCTCACCAGGCTGGCCAGGGGCGTTGGGATCCATCCTTCTGTCAAGCTCACAGCAAGGTGTGGGAGTTCGCGGCAGTGTGGTTTGCTCTGGGGAGGATTCGGGTGGCCCGCGGATCGACGATTCGGCTCCATTCGGACTGCTCTCCGGTGGTTCATTGCCTGATCCGCGGGGGTTCGATGCGGTCCTTGTCTCTTTGGGGTTGGTCGCTTCGGGTGACTCGTCTGCTGAGTTCTCGGGGTTTGGCGCTCCTGGCGGTTCACATACAGGGTGTGTCCAACGTCTTGACCGATGCCCTGTCTCGCTTTGTTCCCCTCTCCACAGAGTGGACGGTCGACGACGAGTCCTTCCATTGGCTTTGCCAGACGTTTGGGCGTCCCGAGGTGGACCTCTTCGTGTCGGCTTGATCGCGGCATCTTCCCGTTTATGCGGTGCCCTTCCCCAATTGCGAGGCTGCGGGGTCGATGCCTTTCGGCTAGACTGGTCGAGATGGGGGTTCCTGTACCTCTTTCCCCCAGTTCGGCTGTTGCTCCAGGTCCTGACTCGCTTAGAGACTTACCAGGGGAGAGTTGTCCTTCTGGCCCCTTGGTGGCCGGCCCAGTCTTGGTTTCAGGCGCTGGTTGCTCGGTGTCCGAACCCGAGGGTTTTCCCGCGGCTCCGCCTCTTTCAGCAGATCGGGCCGGTACGTCACGTGGCTGGTTCGATCTTCTCCTCGAGTCTTCGCGTATGGGTTTTTTGACTCGAGTCTATCATCATCTCTATGGTGATCAGGTGGCCTCTTTGTTGGTGTCCCACCTGAGGGCTTCTTCTCGGCGGCAGTATGAAGTTTCCTGGCGGTCCTTCTGTTTCTTTTTGCGTCTTCGTCGTGTTAGTTCCTTGTCTGTTCGGATGGTCTTGCCCTTCCTCTCGTGGTTGTTTCAGGACTGTCGTCTTATGCCTAACACTGTCGCCTCGTATCGTAATTACCTAAGTGTAATTACCTAAGTGTAGTTACAGGATGAGAGCTACGCTCGTGGTGTCCCGTCTTCCCAGCACTCTTTGTCATATAACGCTTTGAAACTACTGACGGTCTTGGCCTCCACCACCTTCTCACTTAACTTGTTCCAACCGTCTACCACTCTATTTGCGAAGGTGAATTTTCTTATATTTCTTCGGCATCTGTGTTTAGCTAGTTTAAATCTATGACCTCTTGTTCTTGAAGTTCCAGGTCTCAGGAAGTCTTCCCTGTCGATTTTGTCAATTCCTGTTACTATTTTGTATGTAGTGATCATATCACCTCTTTTTCTTCTGTCTTCTAGTTTTGGCATATTTAATGCTTCTAACCTCTCCTCGTAGCTCTTGCCCTTCAGTTCTGGGAGCCACTTAGTAGCATGTCTTTGCACCTTTTCCAGTTTGTTGATGTGCTTCTTAAGATATGGGCACCACACAACAGCTGCATATTCTAGCTTTGGCCTAACAAAAGTCATGAACAATTTCTTTAGTATATCGCCATCCATGTATTTAAATGCAATTCTGAAGTTAGAAAGCATAGCATAGGCTCCTTGCACAATATTCTTTATGTGGTCCTCAGGTGATAGTTTTCTATCTAGAACCACTCCTAGATCTCTTTCTTTATCAGAATTCTTTAAAGATTTCTCACATAATATATAGGTTGTGTGGGGTCTATGTTCTCCTATTCCACATTCCATAACATGACATTTATTAACATTAAATTCCATTTGCCAAGTGGTGCTCCATATACTTATTTTGTCCAGGTCTTTTTGAAGGGCATGACAGTCATCTAAATTTCTTATCCTTCCTATTATCTTAGCATCATCAGCAAACATGTTCATATAATTCTGTATACCAACTGGTAGATCATTTATGTACACAATAAACATCACTGGTGCAAGAACTGAACCCTGTGGTACTCCACTTGTGACATTTCTCCATTCTGATACATTGCCTCTGATTACTGCCCTCATTTTTCTATCAGTCAGAAAATTTTTCATCCATGATAGAAGCTTACCTGTCACCCCTCCAATATTTTCCAGTTTCCAGAACAACCTCTTATGTGGAACTCTGTCAAAAGCCTTTTTTAGGTCCAGATAGATGCAGTCAACCCAACCATCTCTTTCCTGTAATATCTCTGTGGCTCGATCATAGAAACTGAGTAAATTCGATACACAGGATCTTCCAGATCGAAAACCATACTGTCTGTCTGATATTATATCATTTCTCTCTAGGTGTTCTACCCATTTAGTTTTGATTAGTTTTTTCAATACTTTCACTATTACACTTGTCAATGATACAGGTCTATAATTGAGGGGGTCTTCCCTGCTGCCACTTTTGTAGATTGGAACTATGTTAGCCTGTTTCCACCCGTCTGCTACGATTCCTGTACACAGGGATGCCTGAAAGATCAGGTGAAGTGGAATGCTGAGCTCAGATGCACATTCTCTCAGAACCCATGGTGAAACGCCATCTGGGCCAGCTGCTTTGTTCTTACCGAGCTCCTTGAGCATTTTTTCCACTTCGTCTCTAGACACCTCTATGTGTTCTATGTTGTTCTCTGGAATTCTTATTGTATCTGGTTCCCTAAAGATTTCATTTTGTACAAACACACTTTGGAACTTTTCGTTTAGTGTTTCACACATTTCCTTTTCATCTTCCGTGAATCTATTTCCCATTTTCAACCTCTGAATATTATCCTTTACCTGCAATTTGTTGTTTATGAATTTATAGAATAGACCTGGTTCTGTTTTACATTTGTCCGCAATCCCTTTTTCAAAATTTCTTTCTGCCTCTCTCCTCACTGCCGTGTAGTTGTTTCTCGCATCTTTGTATCGCTGGTATGTTTGGGGGTTCGGCCTCTTCCTGTATTGATTCCATTTTTGTGTCTTTCGGTCTCTAGCCCTCTCGCAATTTCTATTGAACCAATCCTGTTTCCTAGTTCTGCATCTCTGTTTTGGTATAAATTTTTTTGTGCCTTTATCATATATTTCACAAAACTTGCCATACATCTCATTCACTTCCTTGCCTAGCATCAAGTCTGTCCAATTATACTCACTAAAAAAATTTCTAAGGTCACCATAATGTCCTCTCCTGAAGTCTGGTTTTTCATCGTGCGGCGCTGGCGGAGCCGCTTCAGCTTGCCTTCGGTATCGATGTTACGTCTGCGCAGTTTCGCAAGCTGTCTCGTGCATTGTTTCACCTCCGGCCTGCTCATGCGTCGCCTGAGCCGTCCTGGTTTTTGGACAGATTGCTCGCTTTCCTTTCGTCTCCTCGTTTCGTTGTGGCCCCTTCGGTCCAGGATTGTTTTTCCAAGGCACTTTTCTTGTTGGCTTTGGCCTCTGGGGGTTGGGTAGGGGAGCTTCATGCTCTCCTCCGGCGCAGGGGTTTCTGCTCTTTTGGTCGTGGGGATTTTTTTTGTTCTACCTCTTTTCTGGCGAAGAATGAGACTGCTGCGTTCCGGAGGGGTCCATGGGTGGTTGATGCTTGGTTGGTCAGGCCGGGGGTGCATCATGTTTTGTGTCCGGTTCCGGCGCTTCGCCGTTATTTACACGCCACGGCTTCTGTGTCCGGGGACGTGCTGTGGGTTGATCCGGTTTCCCTTCTTCCCTGTTCGCGGGTTCGGCTCTCCCAGGTCGTCTGCAGGGTTATTAAGTCCAGCCAGCCTGCGGTCTATCCCTGTACCCATGACGTTCGTAAGTTCGCGGCTCTTGCTGCCGTCTTTGGGAATATGTCTTGGTCTGATATTCGGGCGCGGGGATTTTGGCGGTTGAACAGGGTCCTGGCTGCTCGTTACCTTGTGAATGTCCCTGGGCCCCGTCGGGCCTGTGTTGCTTTGGGTCGGCGGTTGCAGCCAGTTGTCTCGGCTTCGAGTTGAGGAGTGAGCGACAACCGCCTCCCGGGTAAGTCCCACTTTTTCCGTGTGTGGGTAGTTAGCTCCGGGGAGCCGACGGGGCTCCCCCCAGAAAACCAGCGTTGATTGAATGAGACGTCATTTTCTGGGTGAGTTCCGGAGGCTCCCCGGCATCCCTCCCTCCCTCCGGTCGGCGTTTTTTTTTGCGTTTTTGACATCCAGCCTCAAGAACTGAGGTGTGGGTAGCCGGCGTGGAGGGTCTGGGGCTCCCCCCTTTCCCCTCCCAGGGAGGGGGAAGCTGCACAGAGAGCTGCGCGGCGGCGTGTGACGTCACACTAGTTTGCTTATTTTCTGTTGGGGAGTTCTATCCACTAGTTCAGCTTTTGGTAGCAATTTTAACCAGAATAGGGGTTTGTTTTGAGGCGCTTACCTCTCTGGGTGCCTGTTCCGGTCGATGGCAGACATAGAATGCTTCCAACCACACAGGGGCTTCTATAGGCCATTGCTCCCCTTGCCTCTGAGGGGGCCCGGTTCTGGCCGTGGTCCTCGGTAGGCCTAAGAACTCCATACACATAACTGATGCCAAAGTCTGACATTAGAATATCAGCCTGGGATAGCTCTGGGGAGCCTCCGGGACTCGTCTAGAAAATGACGTTTCATTACATTCAACGCTGGTTTTTTGGGGCCCTCCTTCCTTGCCGGGCCTGGTTTTTCCATGTTCCTTAGATTCTGTCCTAACCTCGTTGTGCTGGCTGGGTATGAGCTTGGGCTCTTCGTCTCGCCCCTCGCCTATTATTCGCTTTCTGTTCCAGTTCCGGAACCTATTGAGCTCTTCTCTGCACTGGACGCTGGGTGTGGGGTTGGCCTCCGCCACTTCCCTTCCTCTTGCATTCTTCTTGTCTTCCTGCTTCACTCTTGTCCCTGGCCGCTGATGCTGGGGCATTTCTGCTAGTCTTTTTATCATTGTGTGTTTTGTTTGTGGCTTTTGGCCTTCTTGTTGCCAGGTTTGCTTTCCTGTTTTCCTGGCTTGCCCTGCCTGTTGTGTTTTCAGGGTCTTGCGATGTCCCTTCTCTGGTGTCTCACGTCGGACCCGTGGTTTCAGATCCCCTGGCGAGCTTGCTAGAGTTGGGGTGTTTTCTGTTCGACAGACGTTCCATCTCCTTCTTGCCGGCTTGAGCTTCCGGCTCTGCTTCCTTGGTGGTCCCACCCAAGATCTTCCTGCGGCTCCGCCTCTTCCTAGGCTCGGGTGACCCTTGGCAGTGCTGATTACGTTTTGCCTCGGGGATCTCGCGTCCGTTGGTGGTCCGGTGGCTTTGTTGTTGGTGTCCCACCTGTGTGCTTTTTGGCGGCAGTATGGGGTGTTTTGGTGGTCCTTCCTTTTCCTTCTGTCCCTTCTTCGGTGGCTGCGTTTGTTGGCATCGGCTTGGCTTTTCTGCTGGGGGTTCGGGGGCCGTCGTCTTGTTGCATACTGTCCCCTTGTTTTATGCGGCGCTGACGGAGCCGCTTCGGGTTGCTTTCGGATTTTCCTCTGCACCGTTCGTAAGCTGTCTCGTGCTTGTTTCACCTCCGGCCTGTTCTTGCGCCGCTTGAGCTGTCCTGGTAATTGGACGGAGCGCTCTTTTCCTTCTCCTCGTTTTCTTGTGGTCCCTTCAGTGCCGGTTTGTTTTTTGATGGCTCTTTTCCAGTTGGCCTTGGCCTCTGGGGGTCGGGTAGGTGAGCTTCATGCTCTCCTCCTGCGCAGAAGTTTTTCTGCTCCTTCGGTTGAGGTGTTCGGTTTGGTCGTCTGCTGCCGTCTCCTTCTTTTCTGGAGATGGATGTGACTGCTGCTTTCCAGCGGGGTCTATGGGTTGTTGATGCTTGGTTGGTTGGGCTGGGGGTGCATTTGTTTTTGTCCGGTTGCGGCTCTCTGCCGTGGTTGGCACGCCACGGCTTCTGGGTCCGTGGACGCGAATTGGGTTGCTCCGGTTCCCTTCTTCCCTGTTAGCAGGTGCGGGTCTCCCAGGTCGTCCGCGGGGTTCTTCAGGCTCTCCTGCCTGCGGTCTATCTCCGTGCCCATGCCGTCCGCAAGTTCGCGGATCTTGCCGCCGTCTTTGGTACTGTGTCCTGGGAGGTCGTTCGGGCACGGGGAGTTTGGTGGTCGACCATGATGTTTGGCTGTTTATTAGCTTGTACACGTTCCTGGGCCCAGTCGGGCCTGTGTCGCTTTGGGACGGCGGATGCGGCCTGTTGTCTCGACTTCAGATTATGTAGTGTGCGGCGACCGCCTCCTGGGTCAATCCCTCTTCTTTTCCTCTGTGGGTAGTTAGCTCCTGGGAGCCGTAGGGGCTCCCCCCAGGAAACCAGTGTTGAATGTAATGAAACGCCATTTTCTGGGTGAATCTCGGAGGCTCCCTGGCATCCCTCCCTCCCTCCGGTCGGCGGTTTTTCGCGTGTTTTTGACATCCAGCCTCAGAACTAAGGTGTGGATCGCTGGCGCGGTAGGTCTGGGGCTTCCCCTTCCCCCTCCCGGGGAGGGGGCGGCTGCGTAGACAGCGGTGCGACGACGAATGACGTTATACTAGTTTACTCGTTTTTATTTGGGGAGTTCTATCCACTCGTTCGGCTTTTGGTTGCAATTTTCACCAGAATAGGGGGTTTGTTTTGGGACGCCTACCTTTCTGGGTGCCTAACCCAGTCGATGGCAGACATAGAATGCTTCCAACCACACGGGGGTTTCTATAGGCCATTGCTCCCCTTGCCTCTCTGAGGGGGACAGGTTCTGCCTCGTGGTCCCCGGTAGGCCCATAAGAACTCCATACACATGACTGATGCCAAAGTCTGACATTAGCATATCAGCCTGGTAAGCTCCGAGGAGCCTCTGGGACTCACCCTGAAAATGGCATTTCATTACATTCAACGCTGGTTTTTTGCAAAGAATTTATTTTCAGGTCACAGCGGGAATGTCATATTTTATGACCGTGCAGCACAGTGGTTAAAGTTGACCATGCCAGTGATATTGATGACCCAGATCCAGAAAAAGACTTAACACAGGTTTCAGATATGCGTGATACGACATTGATGTGGATGATACAGAGCGTGTGCAGTACACGCTTTTGCCAACCCTGTCGTGCTGCCTTAGGTCAACACCACTGGATTTACCATCACCACCTGTGCCATCTGACGTGTCTGTACAAGATGATAGTATAGGTGACGAGTCTTTTTTTTCTAGGTTCAGTGGCATAGGTTCAGATACAAGTAGCATTGACGAACCGAGAGTAAACTGCTATAGTGGTGATGTTACTAGGCCAGGATTTGCTGCCTCAGCAACACCCCCCAGCCAAGCCCCTGCATGTCATGAGGCTTGAGGAGAAAAACGACAGTGTGCCTTCCACTTTAAGTGTTTGTGGTAGGCCTGTACTGTGCTACGTAGAAGAGCATCGTCTCCTGCCATACAGAGTTATAGCCCAAGAAGACGGAGCCGTGGTGTTGGCGTCCATGCTGGTGGCATTCGTGCTGATGATGCTTGTTCATTTACATATTTATTTAATCTTTTGAGCTAAATTAGCTGTATACGTGATTATTCTTTCTCTAACAGGGCTCCGTACCATGTGGAGATGGTTCAGTTTCGTCAGTGGAGCTAGGCAAGCAGGTGGAAGCTCTCCATCATACTCTGGTTGATCTTAAACTGGAGGACACTCTGGGTGCTGATGTAGTTGCATCCATCTCCCAACCTCAGTTAACTCTTCAGAAGTATGTTAATTTTGTTTTATGTGAATTACTTTGTCTTATAATGTTTTTGTTGTTTTATAAGCTAATGATTTCTTTAAATGTAAATATTGATGGATTGAATGAATAGTAATTATATGTTTTTCTTTCAGAAAGCTAATTAATCTGCTGGAGAGCTTTAAACAAACAGGTTTAGTATCTGAGAAGAACAGAAGTAATGTGAAACAAGAAGGAACAGTATCCGGGGATGGTAGTAGCAGTAGTGCCATTACTTACGAGCTATACTATGCACCCGAACATGCACGACTAAATCAGCTTGCCAATGCGGCTATGCTGGAGAAGAGAATAGACCAGCTTGAAACTTTAATTGGGAACAACCCCGATAAGCTTGTTAGTACTCTGAAGTTTTAAGTGTTTTTGTGTAATTAGTAGTCATTTTAGGTAAAGCGTGATTGTGAAGTAACAATTAAAAAGCTTTATGAAATAATATGAAGTAGACTTGTGTAAAGTAGGTACAGTACTGGGTACTATACCCAGGGTTACTGTGTGCTTAACCTACCCCAGGTACTCAGGTATTGTACTGTAATAAGCCACAGGAATGTCAGAAAGAAGTGTTTTAGTGTCAGAGTAGTTAACATGGAATGCATTAGATTTAGATTTTAGATTTAGATTTTTTATTCAGGTAAAAATACATACATTGAAGATGAGTTACAAATATAATGTTGGATTTAAAGATAGGGCTAGTACATACAATTAGGCAGTGAAGTGGTGCAGGTGGACTCCATACAGAGTTTCAAATGTAGATATGATAGAGCCCAGTAGGCTCAGGAATCTGTACACAAGTTGATTGACAGTTGAGAGGCGGGACCAAAGAGCCAAAGCTCAAACCCTCTTCAAGCACAACTAGGTGAGTACAACCCTGGTTGTAGTGTGCAGTATCAGTGAGACGACCCTGGTTATTGTGCACAATGTAGGCATTAAAATGTGGGGGGGAGAGGAAGGGAATAGACTTTGTGGTCAATAAAATCTCTGATTATATATTTAATCCATTTTGAATCATGTGAGACTGCTCTGACCACAGTACCTTGGCACTGTACCTTCCCTCTTAGACTTTGCACACTGTTCATTTTGCATATGCAGCAGTAATTAGGGATGTACAGTAGACACAAAACAATGAGCAGATTGTGATTTGGGGGAAAACATTGTTCTAAGTAACATAACATTCTTCAATTCTGATCATAAGGTTAAGTTCCAACATAAAAAAAAAGTAACGAGGAATTGTCCAAGCAGTCGTGGTCATGTTGATGATGAGAGAGGTGTGGTGTGTGTTTAAGATAAAGTATTTCTGTGGGGAGCCCCGTCGGCTCCCTGAAGTTATCAGAATTGATATATGCTATATTAGTTTGGGGTCATCAGTCAATCAGTCACAGGAGCTCGTATGCCTACCGAGAACCACAAGACAGAACCTGGTCCCTCCTCAAATAGGTGCAGGGAACTTTACATTTATAGTGCAATATGTCATAATTGCCATCAACCAGTAAAGGACCCAGAAAGGTATGTGAACCAAAACAGACGACTGTCTGGTTGACCTGTGCAGTCTACATCCCAAAAGATTGAAATAACTCCCCCTAGAAAGAAACTAAACTAGCAATCCTTCATGTGACTAGCACTTCCACTGGTTAGCACTACCCCCTTCCATTGTAGGGGAAGGGGGGAGGGGGAGCCAACAGCATACCACTTCAGTTCATGAACTGATGTGCTAGGGTCAGCTCGATCACCTCTGGCCTCGAGTTCCTGTTCTGGATTTTGCCCTGTGTGGCTTTACCAGCAGTGTGTGTGGTGTAGTGGCCAGGTGTCTTATTGTACGTGGAGCAGCATGCGCCTATGGTGACCTTCCCTAGGGGCTTCGTAACTTCTACCCTTGCATTTCAGGATTATCTTCCCTGGGGCGTTTGGGGCTCACTCCCATTTGAGGACTTCGCTGCTTGCCGTTGTCTTCGCCCTAGGGGTACGAAGGGGGTCTTGGGCCTTCCGTCTTGCCCTGGGTGGAGTGTGTTATTGGCTGGGTCGGGCGCAGCTTGCACCCGCAGCGGCCGACGTTTCTCTCTGGCTGCCAGTTTGTTTGTTGTGTGTCTTCGAGAGAGTTGTTTTTATTTTCTAGCGTTTTAGCTTTTTTGTTAACGGAGGTGGTCTGCCTAACTACTTACTAGCAAGCCTAGGTTGTGTTGGTGGTCGTCCTCTGTTGCTCCCGAGGTTTCATGGCTGCTACTGGTGGTCTGTTTGCTGCTGACTGACTGGGTTCTACCGATTTAGCTAGCCCTAGTGCCTGGCCTTCCCATAGGGCTTGCTCACCCAACAGGCCCTGGAAAACCCCAGTGGGCTCGGGGTTACCATGGATGTTCCTTCTGAGTTCTCACCTTGTGTGAAGTTGAAAGTTGTTTGTCGTCCCTGCCTCAGGGAGACGATCATCCATCCTGCCCCCGTCATGCTGCCTGTTGGGTCGGTGACACCTTCGACTCGGAGTCTTGCAGGACTTGTTCAATGCTTGTGCTTCAATTTACCCATTCCTTGTCTAATGATCTCAGGGATCAGGAGGTGGCTGCATTGCATTGCTCGATTCTCCTTATTGCAACGGCCCAGGTTGGTTGCTCGGTTGGAGACCCCGGAGCTGCCTCGCTTGGGTTTTGGGACCAGGATTTGGGGTCATTGGTAGTTTCGACCTTGGTGCCATCCTCGCCCCGCTTCCTTCCCAGGTGGGCGTGGTTCGCCCTGCTCCTCCCTCCCTCCCTGCTTCTGACTCCCAAATGTCTGAGGATTTGGCGGTTTAGTTCGTGATGAGGCTCGGGTGTCTTCAGGGGCTACCCCTTCCATTTCGGGCACGGAGGTGGTTAGCCCGATTTTCCCCACCGGGGCTTCTGAGTCAACCCAGCAGACTTCTTTCTTGGAAGCTTTTCCCCTGGATTCCACCTATTCTTCAGGGAGGGTGGGCGTGGATGAGCACTATTCCCCGAGGCCTTTGTCGGGGGGTTCCCGGGGCTCGGGTCAGGGGAGACCACTATGAGCTTTTGGGTACCTTTTGACCCTGCTTGGGCTCTTTGTCCACTGCGCCAGTGTTGTTGCTGCAGGAGAGGGGTTTTCGTCCTCTATCTGAATTAGTATTCCCATATTTGGCCGCATCGGATGCATCCATAACCTTCGCATCGGATGCATCCATCTTTTGCCTGGATGTTTTGTACTGGGGAGAAAAAAACATCAATATCATGCGTAGTTCATCGTACATTTATTGCGCAATATTTCGCGGTGATTTTGGTACCTCTGTGCTTACTTCCTCTCTTATCAGCGGTTTTGTTGGTTATATTTTTTAACAAATGTTTTACTATACAGTACTGCTTGTGACCCTTGTGTTGTGAGCTTTTTTTTTTTTTTTGTATTGCCGCGACTGGCTGCCAGGGCTTATCTTGAGATGATTTCGGGGCTTTTTAGTGTCCCCGCGGCCCGGTCCTAGACCAGACCTCCACCCCCAGGAAGCAGCCCGTGACAGCTGACTAACTCCCAGGTACCTATTTACTGCTAGGTAACAGGGGCATTCAGGGTGAAAGAAACTTTGCCCATTTGTTTCTGCTTCGTGCGGGAATCGAACCCGCGCCACAGAATTACGAATCCTGCGCGCTATCCACCAGGCTACGAGGCCCCACACCATCCCACAGCTGTGGTTTATTGTCATCCACTCTTTGAATATGGCGGCTGGACGGTTGAAAGTTTATCATTCCTTAACCGTTTTAGGGGCATTTTTCATTTAGTTAATGCACCATTGTTCTTACTGGTTACTCAGTCGTTCACTTATGTGTAACATGGCTCCGTTGTGGGTTATGTCTTCTATGACATGGGTGGAGTGGTAATTACCCAAGTGTAATTACCTAAGTGTAGTTACAGGATGAGAGCTACGCTCGTGGTGTCCCGTCTTCCCAGCACTCTTTGTCATATAACGCTTTGAAACTACTGACGGTCTTGGCCTCCACCACCTTCTCACTTAACTTGTTCCAACCGTCTACCACTCTATTTGCGAAGGTGAATTTTCTTATATTTCTTCGGCATCTGTGTTTAGCTAGTTTAAATCTATGACCTCTTGTTCTTGAAATTCCAGGTCTCAGGAAGTCTTCCCTGTCGATTTTATCAATTCCTGTTACTATTTTGTATGTAGTGATCATATCACCTCTTTTTCTTCTGTCTTCTAGTTTTGGCATATTTAATGCTTCTAACCTCTCCTCGTAGCTCTTGCCCTTCAGTTCTGGGAGCCACTTAGTAGCATGTCTTTGCACCTTTTCCAATTTGTTGATATGCTTCTTAAGATATGGGCACCACACAACAGCTGCATATTCTAGCTTTGGCCTAACAAAAGTCATGAACAATTTCTTTAGTATATCGCCATCCATGTATTTAAATGCAATTCTGAAGTTAGAAAGCATAGCATAGGCTCCTTGCACAATATTCTTTATGTGGTCCTCAGGTGATAGTTTTCTATCTAGAACCACTCCTAGATCTCTTTCTTTATCAGAATTCTTTAAAGATTTCTCACATAATATATAGGTTGTGTGGGGTCTATGTTCTCCTATTCCACATTCCATAACATGACATTTATTAACATTAAATTCCATTTGCCAAGTGGTGCTCCATATACTTATTTTGTCCAGGTCTTTTTGAAGGGCATGACAGTCATCTAAATTTCTTATCCTTCCTATTATCTTAGCATCATCAGCAAACATGTTCATATAATTCTGTATACCAACTGGTAGATCATTTATGTACACAATAAACATCACTGGTGCAAGAACTGAACCCTGTGGTACTCCACTTGTGACATTTCTCCATTCTGATACATTGCCTCTGATTACTGCCCTCATTTTTCTATCAGTCAGAAAATTTTTCATCCATGATAGAAGCTTACCTGTCACCCCTCCAATATTTTCCAGTTTCCAGAACAACCTCTTATGTGGAACTCTGTCGAAAGCCTTTTTTAGGTCCAGATAGATGCAGTCAACCCAACCATCTCTTTCCTGTAATATCTCTGTGGCTCGATCATAGAAACTGAGTAAATTCGATACACAGGATCTTCCAGATCGAAAACCATACTGTCTGTCTGATATTATATCATTTCTCTCTAGGTGTTCTACCCATTTAGTTTTGATTAGTTTTTCCAATACTTTCACTATTACACTTGTCAATGATACAGGTCTATAATTGAGGGGGTCTTCCCTGCTGCCACTTTTGTAGATTGGAACTATGTTAGCCTGTTTCCACCCGTCTGCTACGATTCCTGTACACAGGGATGCCTGAAAGATCAGGTGAAGTGGAATGCTGAGCTCAGATGCACATTCTCTCAGAACCCATGGTGAAACGCCATCTGGGCCAGCTGCTTTGTTCTTACCGAGCTCCTTGAGCATTTTTTCCACTTCGTCTCTAGACACCTCTATGTGTTCTATGTTGTTCTCTGGAATTCTTATTGTATCTGGTTCCCTAAAGATTTCATTTTGTACAAACACACTTTGGAACTTTTCGTTTAGTGTTTCACACATTTCCTTTTCATCTTCCGTGAATCTATTTCCCATTTTCAACCTCTGAATATTATCCTTTACCTGCAATTTGTTGTTTATGAATTTATAGAATAGACCTGGTTCTGTTTTACATTTGTCCGCAATCCCTTTTTCAAAATTTCTTTCTGCCTCTCTCCTCACTGCCGTGTAGTTGTTTCTCGCATCTTTGTATCGCTGGTATGTTTGGGGGTTCGGGCTCTTCCTGTATTGATTCCATTTTTGTGTCTTTCGGTCTCTAGCCCTCTCGCAATTTCTATTGAATCAATCCTGTTTCCTAGTTCTGCATCTCTGTTTTGGTATAAATTTTTTTGTGCCTTTATCATATATTTCACAAAACTTGCCATACATCTCATTCACTTCCTTGCCTAGCATCAAGTCTGTCCAATTATACTCACTAAAAAAATTTCTAAGGTCACCATAATGTCCTCTCCTGAAGTCTGGTTTTTCAACTGCTTCAACCTCCTTATTTTCTTCCAGCTTATAACGCATTGCATACTTTATTCCCAAAAAGACATGGTCACTTTTACCCAAGGGAGGAAGGTACTGAATGTCAAATATCTCTTCCTCCTTCCTGGTAAATATCAAATCTAGCATGGAGGGAACGTCCCCTTCCCTCATCCTCGTAGCTTGTTTAACATGTTGATACAAGAATGTTTCCAGGATGAGGTCTACAAATTTACAGGTCCAAAAATCTTCTGTTTTAGCTTCATATGCTTCCCAGTCTATGGATTTCAAGTTGAAGTCACCGACTATCAACAGTCGTGATCTATCGATATCCGCTCTCGCTATAATCTCTCTCATTATTGTTATAAGACCTTCACGTTTACTATCTAGCTCCTCCTTTGACCATGTGCTGCTTGGCGGTGGACTATATGCATTTATCATCATTAGTTTATCATCCTCATAGCAGATCTCTAGTGCTATTATGTCAACTTCTTGTGGATTGGCAGTCATTATTTCCTTCACCTTTAGGTGTTCTTTTACCAGCACAGCAACGCCACCGCCTTTCCTAATTTTTCTGTCCCGTCTCCAAATTGAGTAGCCCCTTGGGAATATGACCTCATTTAAAATTACATCTTCAAGTTTTGTCTCCTGTGAGTGCAACAATGTCTGGTGTCTGCAGCTGTATTACATCACTTAACTCCAGTATCTTCGATCTCACTCCATCTATGTTGGTGTATACAATCTTCAGGAACTTGTTCCCCCTCTCTCTATTGATTTTGTTGGTTTGCCCTTATGTACCACTTTACTGGTTTGCCTACCCCTATCACTTTGTAGAAAAAAGAATTTATTTCTTCTTCATTCCTGCTCTCATTTAAATGTTTTGCCTCGGCGAGGTTCAGTTTCAGCTTCTCTCTATCTTCTTTTGAAAGATCTCGTCTTAATGACCACCCTTTCCCATCCTCATCCCTTTGCAATTTTCTAGCATTCCTTAGTACTTCTTCCATCTGTTTGGCACCGTTTAGGGTGATCCTCAAAGGTCGATCTTTCCCTTTTACGTACCTGCCTATTCTCCTGTAGTCGCACACATTCTCTCTGTTTGTAAGACCTTCCACGAGGCCAACAATTTTATCTACTACTTTAGCTTCTTCTACAGCTCTTTCTGACCTAGATGTTATCGCCTTTTCTTTGCAGCCAAAAATGATCAGGGACTTACTCCGATCAACTGTGTTTTGCACCAACTTCGGGTTAGATGCCAATTCTTTCCTCACTTCTAGCCTAATGTTTGTTTTATCTTGGTTGCTGCAGTGTTTGACTTCCTTTACTGCTTCTTCTATAGTGGTGCATGAGTTGGTGTGTGCCTCCCTCATCACTGCAAGTATGTTGTCTGTATTTTTTTTAAAGTTTGTACTCACTTTGTTGTACTCTATTAGTTGTGCTTGCGGAGATTGCGCTTTGGCTCTGGGCCCGTATCTCACCCGTCATTCTACTGTTGCACACATTCCTGAGCTTCTCTAGCTCCTGCATCTCTATATTTGATCTTATGTAGGGTGTTTGCCTCCACCACATCACTGCCTCCTGTATCCCCTTTCCTTCCTACTCTGTCATTGGACACATTCTTTCTGATGCTTGTGGCTCCTTTGGGTACTTGATTTCCACCCGTGTCCCATTATGGGTGTACCAATCTTATTGATTCCTTCATTTTTTTCTACCCTGTCCATTCCCCGTAGGAATTTTGGGTGGTGGTCATGTCTCCCGGTCATGTGTTCCCGGGGAAGTCTTGTCTTGTGTACGAGACTCTGGTACTTGTGTATTGTATTACCTCAGTCTTGTGTTTACAGACTGTGGTCATTGGCCTGTTTTATTTATTTTATTCTTGGCACTGGTTTTGTGCCTCGCGACCTTGCCCAGTCTGCTCATCTGGCTCCCAAGCCTCCGGTGCTCGGTATCTTGTCCATATTACGACAGTTTTGAACGAGAGGCTCATTTTTATCTAAAACAAAACATTTTTATACACATTGTATGTCTTATTCGCCGGCAAATGCGATAGGTAGGGCTCCTCTCTAGGTTTGTTTCCAGGTGCCCTTAACTCTTAAACCGCACAAAACATACATGTATGTAGAGAACAACTGTCCTGGAATGGTGCAAACCGTATATATATTTTATGAAAATAAAAACAAAAGAAAAACACCGCAAAAGTACACTGTCCCAAGAGGCAACTGGAACCACTCGCCGCGGAGGTAGTAGGTCGCGCAACGCCCTAACCAGCACAATACCAGTCCCTACCCAAGGCCAAACAAGGGCCCCAAAGGCGAGGCAAAGTTCGAGCAGCAAGAGCCTCTACGGGAATGGTTCCTGAATGCCCCAGGGAAGCTAACCCTGTCATGCAGGGGCAGTACTCACAGGGCGCGTAGGGAAGGAAGCCTCTTAACCGCATGCAGCCCCGATGCTGATGAGAAACACCTGGCTACCGCACAACACAAACACAGCAGTGAGTGCCACGAAGACAAACACCGCCTAGGAAACTGAGGCCAGAGTAGCGTCTGTCTCGGTTGACATTAGCTTACGAACTGGTGCTAGGCAGCCGGCGCGGTAAGGTTCGGGGTCTGCCTCCCCCTCTTGGGTAGGGGGAGGGCTGCGCGGACGAGCGGCGCAGCAGTAAAATGTGATATTTGCTTGTTTCCTTGTGATTGTAGGGAGTTTCTACCTCTCTGTTCATTTTTTTGTTTTAGTTTCTTACCATGTGGGGTTTGTTTTGTTATGCCTACCTTTCTAGGTGCCTAACCCTGGTCGATGGCAGATAAGGAAAACCCCCAACCACAAGGGGGGTTTTCCAGGGCCATTGCTCCCTGATACCTCTCTGAAGGAGCCAGGTTCTGCTGCTGGTCCCTGGTAGGTCTGAACTCCATAGCTAATGTCCCAGTCTAATATAACATACATTAGCCCGATAAGCTCCAGGGAGCCGTAGGGGCTCCCCACAGAAACAGTGAGAGTCACCCTGAGACTAGGGGACAGAGCTACCCTCAAATTCGCAAAAAGCAAGGGGGGACTCCGGGGTCACATCCATCAGACCCATGCGTCCCAGTGGGGATTCCCAGGGTCCTGAGTTGGAACTCACGCTCAGGGAAGCCCAGGCTGAGTATTGCTAACTGGCGCCCAAGTCTACCAATCAACATTCTAAGAACTGAACCCTACACCCCAGGACATATACACTCACAGGGACCTAGCAGAGGGAACCACCGGAAGAAGGAAGAGAACTCAGTACACAGAGGGCAAGAACGAAGGCAGACCCCCCCCCCCCACCAGGCAGGCAAACAAAAAGAAAAAGAAAACCCCGCAAGAGGACAGTGTGCCCAGGCAGAACAGCGCTTGCCGCTATGATTGGTGAAAACAAGCTGTGCAGTACCTGGCGCCCCTACCAGTGCAAACTGCATCCAACCCTAAGGCGAGCAAGGGAGACAGAACACCCTAGCACACAGTGACCAAAAACCAAGCAGGAAATGGCCTAGCAGAGGCAGAACCCAAGGAACTTGTGGAATGTAGCCCCAAGCCCCAAGGGCCGTACTTTCTAGGCACCTAGGGAAGGAAGTCCTAGGCACATGTAGCCCCAGGTACTGGAGAATCACTCCCAACTCATGCACCACCTAAAAGACAATCACCACACACAAGGTACAGTGCTGAAACAACCACTGGAGCCAGAACACATGACTGTTGCCTATAGCGTCAGCCTCAGAACTGAGAGGTGGATAGCTGGCACAGGGGTCTGGGGCTCCCCCCTTCCCCCTCCCGGGGGGTGGGGAGCTGTGCAGACAGCGGCACGGTAATGTGTGACGTCATGATTGTTTGCTCGTTTCTTTTAGTGGAGTTCTATCCACTTGTTCGGCTTTTGGTAGCAATAATTTCACCAGAATAGGGTTTGTTTTGGGATGCTTACCTTTCTGGGTGCCTGACCCGGTCAGGCAGACATAGAATGCTTCCAACCACACGGGAGGTTCCTATAGGCCATTGCTCCCCTTGCCTCTCTGAGGGGGGCCAGGTTCTGGCTCGTGGTTCCTGATAAGCCCACAGAACTCCATACACATGACTGATGCCAAGGTCTGACATTAGCATATCAGCCTGGATAGCTCCGGTGAGCCTCCGGGACTCGCCTAGAAAATGGCGTTTTATTATATTGAATGCTTTTTTTTCACATCCGGTTTGCTTGTGTGCCACCTGAGCCTTGTTGGTCTTTAGACTGTGTTCTTTCTTTTCTTTCTTTCTTCGCTTTGTTGTGGTCCCTTCGGTTAGGGATTGCTTTTAGAAGACCTTGTTTTTGTTGGCCTTCACCTCTGGGGGTCGGGTTGGGAACTTCATGCTCTCCTCCAACGCCAAGGGTTCTGTTCGTTTTGTTCATTTACTGCTTTCTCCTTCTTTTTCTGGCGAAGAATGAGACAGCGGGCTTCTGGAGGGGTCTCTTGTTTGTGGATGCTTGGTTGGTTAGGCCGGGGTTGCATCACATGTTGTGTCCGGTGGTGACTTTACGTAGTTACCTGCGGGCCATTGATTCTGTGACTGTGGACGCTCTTTGGGTAGATCCAGTTTCCATGGTTTCCTGTTCCCGGGCTCATGTGTGTCAGGTTATCCACTGTGTCAAGTCCAACCAGCCTGCGGGCTACCCTCATGCCCGCAGGCTGAAGCATGACATTCGGCAGTATGCTACTCTCTCAGCGGTTTCTGGGGGGGAGTCCTTTTGGCTGCTTGGAGCTAACCGGCCTGAAATGAATGTATTAGACCCTGGCATCAGCCTTAAGCAAATGGAGTTCTAGGCCTACCAGAGACCACAAGACAGAACTTGGCCCCTCCCATCTCAAAGAGGCACGAGGAGCAATGGTCTATAGAAACCCCCCCCCCTCCCTCCGTGTGATTGGAAGCATTCTGTCTGTGCCATCGACTAGGTCAGGCACTCAGAAAGGTAAGCGCCCCAAAACAAACACCTATTCTGGTCAAGAAATTGCTACTGAAAGCCAAGCTAGGGGACAAAACTCCCCAAATGAAAACGAACAAACGAGTATGATGTCTTCACGTCACTGTGAAGGTGGAGCTGCACTGTCTGCACGGCTCCTCCCACCCCAGGATGGAGAAGGGGGAGCCCCAGACCCCCGGCTATCCACACCTCAGTTCTGTGACTGATGTGAGGCAGGCAAGGTTGTGCGACTCTGGCTCCAGATTTCCAATCCTGTGCCTTGTGGTAAAGTGATGTCCTCAGTGGTGCACGAGCCAGGAGTATACGTATTCACAAGTACTCGGGCTGCATGCGCCTAGGGTCGCCTTCCCTAGGTGCCCAGAAGTCCTTGGGGCCATCTTCCACATGTCACCTTGGAAGCTACCTCCGCAAGGTATTTTGCTGCTCAGTGATTAGCCGCCTTTGGAGTCAACTGGGGTGTTTCCCTCACCCCTGTTTGTTTCTGGGTAGGGGGGGTTGTAGTTGTCACTGGTTGGGGCGCAAGGTACTGTGCAGCTAGTTACCACCTCTCATAGCGGCTGGCTCCGCTATGAGCCAGCCGCTATGGGATTAGCGGATTACGCCTCTTTAATGGATCCATCTTCATTCAGGTTTGGATCTTAGTTTCATTACTGGGCTTGTTATGAAATTCCGGAGTCATCCTGGCTTGCAGACTGCCCTTTTTTCTGGAAGGAGCCCCTACTTCTCCTTGGAACTCTCTAGGCTGATATGTATCTCTTTAGAATTTGGTATCGGTCGATGTGGGTGGAGTTCTAGACCTACCAGAGACCATGAGCCAGAACCTGGCCCCCCTCAGAGAGGTACGAGGAGCGATGGCCTGTAGAAATGATTTGAAGCATTCTGTATCTGCCATTGACCGGGACAGGCACCCAGAAAGGTAAGCACCCCAAAACAAATCCCCTATTCTGGTTAAAAATGACTAAAATAAACAAATAAATGGACAGAACTCCCCAATTGAAAACGTGCATGACGTCACACAAGCCGTGCCGCTTGTCTGAGCATCTCCCAACTCCCCAGGAAGGGGCAAGGGGGAGCCCTAGGCCCCGGGCCAGCGATCCACACCTCAGTTCTTCAGCTGATGTGATACCACATAGTTGTGTGGTTCCAGCTCCAGACACTTGTGTTGTGCTGTCCTCAGTACTGCTCTTATGGTGACGTGCGAGCTGGGAGTAATATTCACAGGTACTTGGGCTCCATGTGCTTAGGGTCACCTTCCCTGAGTGCCCTGTAAGTACTGCCCTTGGGGCTTGGGGTTATCTTTCACAAGTCACCTTGTGTCTTGTGAACATCAGAGGCCCGAGACTGTTCAACACGCTTCCACTACACATAAGGGGCATAACTGGCCGACCCCTCACAGTGTTCAAGAGAGAACTGGATAAGCACCTCCAAAGGATACCTGATCAACCAGACTGTGACTCATACGTCAGGCTGCGAGCAGCCGCGTCTAACAGCCTGGTTGATCAGTCCGGCAACCCGGAGGCCTGGTCGACGACCGGGGCGCGGGGACGCTGAGCCCCGGAAGCACCTCAAGGTAAGGTGTCTACCTCTGTTGGTCTGTTGCTGCTTGACGATTGACCTAGTGTGTTTTGGGGGTTTTTCCACCCTTGTCTACCTTGGGGTAAATGGCAATTTTGCACAGGTAGGGGTGCAGTGTACTGTGCAGCTAGTTTTCATCTATACTGTAACAGCGGCCAGCTCTGTTCCTTCTGAGTACGCTGTCCTCTTGCGAGGTTTTTCTTTTTTTTTATTTGGTCGAGTCTGTTCATCCAGCCATAGCTCTGGGGTCTGACCAGTGGGCCCCCTCTCTTCATGCTATTTCGGCCACCCTGGCTTTTTCTTGTGAGGCTGGAGCCTTGGAAGACGACTCTCCCCACACCACGGGGCATGACATGGAGGTTCCTGGGTTCGGGGAGGAACAGACACAGGCCCGTTGGTCCCCGCCTAGGATTTCTGACCCTCAGAGTGGGGCCTACTGTTACAAGGAATAGGGTTTTCTTTTCGCCCCTCTGCGTACGTGTTGGATTTGTCTCCTCCCCAGGTTCGGTTCCGTGTCCCTGCGAATCCTTCACTTCCATCCCTCCGGAGGTTTTCGGCCTCCCGCATCTCGCCTGCTGAGGTTCGGGTGGCCATTGCGGCTTACCTCCTACTTGACCCGGAATATGCCTCTATCGTGGATCCGTCTTCTTTCGGTTAGGATCTTCGTCTCCATACTGGGTTCGTTATGAAATTCCGGGGTCTCCTGGCTTGCGGACTGCCCGTTGTTGTCGTTGGATGCTTGGGACTCCTTCTGTCGTACCCGCACACTTGAGTGGCGCGAGGCATTGATGGTGGTCCAAGTTTACCTGGGGGGCGACTTTGAACACCTTAATGAGTGTCTTTTCGCTCCTGCTCTTCTGCTGGATGTTGGTGCTCTTCAGCGTCACGTGCAGGTTCCCTCCTTGTCGGCTGCGCTTGTGGCCGAGGACTTGCGCACTCGTGGCTTGCTGGCTTTGGTCATGCATTTCTATTCTCTCCTGGAGCTGTCATTGGATTGGCTTAAGGAGGATGTAGAGGCATTTTGGGCCATTCCTGGGTCTGACGCCTTGGTCTCGGCTGCTCGCGCATCGTCTGGGCTTTTGAAGCTGTTTGCGCCGATCCTGCGGGATGCACTGTCACAGTTTTTCATGGCGCTCCTCGCATGTCGACAGGTGGTGCTCGCTTCCTCCTTGGAATCCGCTTGGGCCCTGGCTCTTAGATTGTCTTCGCCCTTTTGTCCTTTGCTGTTTGCGGTCGAGCAGTATATGCTAGCGGCTTCTTCTAGCTGCTGCCCGATGTCTGACTTGTTGGTTCTCCGGGGGGTCCCGGTTGGGTTTGTCCCGGAGGAGTCGTGCTAGGGCTCGCGGTTCCGCTTGTCGGGGTAGGCCTCAGGCAGGTAAAATGCCGGAGTCTATGAGGCTGTGAGAGTATCTATTCGTCTCTGCCACAAGATGGTTCATGAATTCATTGTCAAAATAAGCCAAGAAATACTGTAGTCGATTTCAGCCATATCGTCACCTGTATAGGGAAATAATGGTGTCACACTAACATCGGTACCATCAAAAGTTGGTATTTGTGGGACAAATCTCTCACAATCCTCCCACACAAGTACACCCGGGGGATTTGGTTTTGACGCCAACACCACAGCCAACTCCACTACGAGCACCAAAAACACGTCACCGTTGTCTTGTGCTAGAGCTGTGTATAGGTATGACAGATGAGGCTGTTCTGCGTATTGCAGGCCTACCACGAACACCTGATGTAGAAGGGCCACTGTCATCATTGTCCTGGCTGCATGACATGCTGCCACTTGCCTCGGCATGTTGCTGGGGCAGAAAAACCCTGCCTAGTAACACCCTCGTTGCTCGTACTCGGGTCTTCAACACTACTCGTATCGGAGCCTATGTCACTGAAACCCGAGAATGATTCATCACAAGTACTGTCACTGAATAAACTTGCATCAGAGGACACACATGGTGGTGGTGACTAACGGTGTTGACCTAGGGCGGCGAGGCAGACTGGGCGAGGCGCATGTACTGTACATACTCGCGACATCAGCCACCTTAGTCTCTCCCTCACTCATATCAGACCTTTGTATAAGGTCTTTCTCTGGATCATAGTCTAAGTCATCATCCATGGCACCATCATCATACAATATGTCGCGTATTTCCTCCTCAGAGAGTTGTTTGCATGACCGCGTCTGGCCGTGAAATGGTAGCTCGTAGACGCTGCATCAGACATGGTTGCTTCCTTGAAACTGAGGATCCCCAGGGCCCTGAGGCATGCTGGGATTTATTTTTCAAAATGGCGGACAATCACTGGGACCCTCAGGCATCCATTTTGTATCTGCACCACCGCATGCCAGTTTTGAATGGTACTCTATACCTATAAGATCCCGGAGGCTCGTTGCGCACCACCGGTCGAGCACCTGCAGGTGCGTTACACAGTGTATTGGTTAATCACCGCGTACCCATTCACTGCTTGGTGAAGAGAGGCATACAGTTAAGGATTGGCACCCAGTCAATCCTCACCGGCCAGGATACGAACCTAGGCCAAATTGGTCTCGAAGTGCTAGGCGAATGATTTACCACTGTGTAACAGTTCGGCTGCGAAACAACCTAACATAGCTTATAGGCTAAAATGAGCTCTCCTAGGCCAATATATACAATCTTAGACCTAGTTTAATCATATATATATATGCACCAACCTTGGCTTAGGAAAGGTTTTGTTTTGTTTTTGCCATCTCCTCAAGCCACCAACAAAATGAAGAGCAGAAAAATATGGTATTTTGTGTGCAGTGGTCCATTTTTGTACATATCCTCCATGGTTTCCATAGACACATTAATATTTGCAGGATAATTTGGTCTATATACAGTAAGCTGTGTGTGATGTAAATTTTTTATATATAAATACATTACTGTACTTAATATTTATTTTCAGTCGAGTCTCTCAGCTTGGACAAACCATAAGTCAGTGGTGGGAGCTGTGCAGGTTTTGAGTGCACGATTAGCCCTCCTGGAGCCTGCACATTTGGATCATGTGGAAGGTAGATTGCATGCTGTGCATACCCGTATGAATTCCATATCGGAGAAGAAGGCAGCGATTGAGGATGCAGACAAACAAAGCAAGGTGAGCATGCAGCTATATTTTCCAAAGAATATAAAATTTGTTTAATTGATACTGTTATGTGCTGAATATTGGTATTTTGTATTAATTTGACTTCTGTATTGAAGAATATAAGGAAAAAATTTTGATGCGACCTTAATTTATCTAAACTTGTAGAAAATGATTAAGTCTTGCTGTTAATTAGGTATGTCGGTAAGGAAACTTTATGGTTTTATTGTGTTTAGTTCTCTTTCTTCTGAGAGGTTTCTATGACTAATGCGCCATCCTCTTGACCTGAGACTTTATATACAGAAGCCTAATTAATTTTGAACAAAAGAAACTAGGCTGCTATTGATAGTTGGTGATGTAACTCTATAACAATTTTATTGCAGTGTGATTTCTTGAGACTAAATTACAGTACAGTACTATATGTACATATGAATCTTAGTGACATGTGAGTTGTATACAAGGAATGTGTAGTTAAATATACAGTCAGATAGGGTGGTGGTAGGTGTTTATTATTAATATTCATTTTTGGTATTCTAAGATATGACTGGTGTGGGGATGTAAATACCTCTCTTGATCTGATATCATCAAAACATATCTAGTCTTGTATCTTGTTGGTCTCATGAAGGGGTCGCCCTCTCAATGAAGTGAAGTTCCCAGAAGGAATTGAGTATTGTGCATCTGTTCCACACTTGACATTTGAGGATACATTTAAGGAATAGATAATTTATATAAAATCATGTAAAGAGGGCCAAGTTTTACATGATACGTTTGAGGTTAGATTCCAGACACTTTCCGGCTTTCTCCCTACACAGGTGATTCCTATTCATATGTTGACCAAACTATACACTAGAAATTGAAGGGACGACGACGTTTCGTCGTCTCTTCAATTTCTACACGCACAATTTGACGTCAGTTTCACAATGTGATGACGACGACGTTTCGTCATTGTCATGTTATTATGTGTCTTCATCTGCATATGGATGCCACACATAAGTGCCTTACTGTGTTTAATTTCTTTGGTGCTCTACCTTCCTTTAAACAGCCTTTTCACGCCTTCGAGTCTTCCTTTCTTGCTGTCAAACGTCGAAAGAACCAGCTCATGCTTCTTAAAGACTATCTAGCGGAGCAAGTTCTCCCTCTTTCTTTATCTCACTTTCTCCAGTTCAACATTTCGGGTTCTCCTTTTCCGGAATATGCCCGCCTTCTTCTTCAAGAACTTAATCACTCAATCTCTTTGCAAATTGACGATACTTTTCTAACAGTACGTCAACAGCAACGCTTTCTGTCTTCTTCTCTTCCCAGTGATCTGTGCAATATCCTATCTCCCATTGCATTTGACACTGCTCACCTCTCCTCACCCCACCACTCCACACTACACAGCAAACTTCAGCACCTGATTTCCAACAGTCCTTGGGATAAATACTCTCTCTCTGACTGTGTTACCAACCTTTAATCTTCCCCTCTCTCTAAGCACCAGCAAGAACGTCTTAGACTTGGTCTTTCTTTTGCTACTTCCCTTGGCCCACATTGTGGTATTTATCTCCTTTGATAAGTTTGTCAATTCTAACTCTAGTACTCTTTTGGACCTGTCTGCCTTTAGAGGGGCCTTATCCCTGTTCTTGACAGCTTGTTTTCTAGAAATCACCATCTTCCTTGCCACTTCCAGCTTGCCCTTGCCTCCCTGAAATCTGACAACTCTATTCTTATTCTTCCTTCTGACAAAGGCAATTTGGTGGTTGTCTTTGACTGAGGTAGTCAGGAAAGGTTGTGCTTTCCAGACTACCTTAGCTGGAGGTAGTCTGGAAAGCTCTAGTCCAGAGCTTTCTGGACTACCTCCAGAAAGCAGATGTCTTTCTCTCTGAATCCCGCACATATGGCCCTCTGACTTGTAACCCTTTGGATCGCCTTAAAACTTCCTTTAATTGCAAACTAAGACAGCCTTCTAGTCATTGTCCTCCTGACTTCGATCTTATTAAATGTTTCCATGTCATCTGCCCTTCTCTTCCTTATTTCTATGGTCTACCTAAGATTCATAAACTTGGTGTTCCTCTTTGTCCTATCATTTCTTCAAGGGGCTCTGTCGGCTATCCTCTTACCTCCTGGCTAACTAAAACTGATACCTTACCTTGGCACTTTTTCTCCTGCTCACCTTCGTCACTCTCAGGACTTCATAGAAAGACTGCACCTGCAGCCCTCCTGTAAGATGCTTAGTCTTGATGTCGACTCTGTTTACTAATGTTCCCTCTTGATGACGTTCTCTTTCCTTAGACAGAAGGTGATTGATGGCCTTCTTCCTCTCTCGATTTCCACTGTCGTTTTCCTCGAACTCATTAGACTTTGTGTTGACTCCACCTCATTCTTTTTCAACGACAAATGCTAGTATTAAACTTTTGGTGTCGCTATGGGTTATCCTCTCTCCCCATGTTCTTGCCAATCTCCACATGGAATACTTTGAAACTCTTCTTCTTCCATCTGTTGATACTCGTCCCTCTCTGGCTTCGCTATGTTGATGACATTATGGCTCTATGGCCTAATGACCTTAGTCTTTTCCAGCCTTTCCTCTCTTCTTTAGCTATTTGGCTCCTTCCATCCATTTTTCAAAGTTGAATGGGAATCTAATTCCCTCCTTCCTTTTCTTGACGTTCACCTTCACAGTTCTGTGCATGGGTTCTCTTTCTCTGTTTACCGCAAACCCATGCATAATGTCATGTACACACACAAATCACAATTACGTGATGCATCAAATGAACAAATCCACAAGGGCCGTGACGAGGATTCGAACCTGCATCCAAGAGCATCCCAGATGCTGCCTTAATCGACTGAGCTACGATAGTCAAAAGGAGTTGAAACCGAAGTTCTACTGAACTTACTGGATCCTGCAGCCTCTCCGAGGCACAAACCAGGGTTTTATCCAACTCCCCCCATGCACTCGAGCTATGCCAATAGGCTGTTCTACCTCTTCGCCCTTCCTTCATTACACACAGAAATCATAATTGGTTCGAATCCTCGTCACGGCCCTTGTGAATTTGTTCATTTGAGGCATCACGTAATTGTGATTTGTGTGTGTAATGAAGTACTGTAAGGGCGAAGAGGGAGAATGGCCTATTGGCATAGCTTGAGTGTATGGTGGGGAGTTGTGTAAAACCCTGGTTTGTGCCTCGGAGAGGCTGCAGGATCCATTAAGCTTAATAGAAGTTCCGGTTTCAACTCCTTTTGACCATGTCGTAGCTCAGTCGATTAAGGCAGCATCTGGGATGCTCTCGGACGCAGGTTTGAATCCTCGTCACGGCCCTTGTGGATTTGTTCATTAGTGTCATGCACATTCACTTCTTTTCCTACCATCCTCCTCCTGTTAAGAAAAGTGTCCTTGACTCTCTCTTCGTCCGCACTCTACGCATCAGAAATCCTCAGTTTCTTGATTCAGAAATTTCCTTTATCTACAAATCTTTTCTCTCGCCTTTATCTACAAATCTTTCTCTTACCAACTGTGCCTATTCTCAAGCTAAACAAAATTTCTTTCATCCTAAACCTGCTTCTAACATTAGTAGCACTGTACTCTGCCTCCCCTTCATATCTGAACTCAAAACTTTTACTTGATACCTTTCATCCTCTCGATATAAAGCTCGCCTTTCGATTAACACTCTTCGTAGCAATCTAGTTCACATTGCTGCTCCTGCTTCTAATGTTGCTGGTGTCTACTCTATTTCCTGTTTGTCTTGTCCTCCCTTTTTCAGTTTACTTTAATGAAACTGGTCATGAAATATGAATGAAATGAAATATACTAGTGGTAGAAAATAATAATAAAAAAAAATTATTGACAGACTTAAGGAACACAAAAGAAATGTTAAGTCTGCAGGTACAAACAATGCACTCTTTTGTCATGTTAGGGATTCTAATCATCCTATTGATTGGTCTTCTTCCAAAATAATCATTCCTGCCTCTACACGGACGCCGTCTTGTTGAATCGGTTCTGATGCACAACATACCCAACATGAACTCGAGTCTTTGTTGCTGTTGACTCTTCCCTTTCACAGTACTGTATATACTCAAATGCTCTAAACTTTCTAACAAACGTGACCTAACATAAGCCTACCCTTCCTTTTATCTTTCTCTTGTTTTCTCTTACGATCCCTTTCTTATTTCTATTTTTACACCCTTTATTACACCTTAGTTATAGTTTATTACACCTCATGGTAGTTTTGCCTTGCTCTTAGCTTCCTCTAAGATTTCTCCTCACCTCTATCTTGGTATTTATTGCCCTTGCCTCCTTTGTATCATCACAATCGACTTGATAATGGTCCAGGACAGGCCGAAACGTCGTCGTCTTCAATTTCTAGTGTGTGGTTTGGTCAACATTTTTTCAGCAATGTTATTGTGACGCTTCATCTCCTATTCATGTCACTAATGCAGTACAAAGTTCAAATACTGCATGAAACCGAATACAATTCTACAACATAAAATCATGTGTAAGGACTCTCAGAAACGAGATTTTAGTTAAGGACACTTCAGTTGAATTGAGGAGGATTTATGAGGCTCCACCTCCCTGGCAGCCCCATTAGGCTATCCAGGCCAGCAGGTATCAAATTGGGTAACTGGGATGTTTGGGAGGGAAGCTTGTCGTGAAGCGACTCACTGTGCTTACAAAGGTAGACTAGGAACTGAAAGCATGTGTTAGGAAACTTGTGCAAAACTTTGTAAGGTGGACTACTTGACATAGTTTGTCGAGTTTGTCGGTCTCCTTGTAGATAGCCAAGGCATATGTTAAACTTCCCCAAAGGTGTAAACTCTACTCCAGATTTGGGCCCATGTTCACTACTTCCTTGGCCAGCTGGTCGGCAAGCACGAAGTGAACGAGGCTCATGATGAGGTGGTGCAGTTCAATAAGCATCATGCTGACATTAGGGTGCAGGTTAGTCAGGCATGTAGGCTGCTCTGGAACACTATCAAGGAGCTAAGCCTTGAAAGAAATGCTAGATTCATGGTAGTTTTGATCCAGTATGTTGAAACAGTTGATAACCAGTCTTGAAATTATTTCCTAGTTATCCAAGCTGCCGTATTTGATCTCATATGAAGTGCTGAGTAATTCGTATTAAGGCTCAAATATTCTTGGAGTGATAAACTAGTAATAGTTCATGCTTCATTCACTTAGCATTGCCACATAGGAAACCTCTCTTCGGAAATGTAGGTTCAGCGTGGTATATGCATCCAAAATAAGCCAGTTTTATCTATGTTCAAAATTTGCAGCAGTTTACAACCCTCAGCTGCTGCTATAGTAATCTGGTGTTAAATAGATTTTGCCACTTATAAAATATGTCAAACCAACCTTTACTTGCTAAGAAAGGCTTGGTAGTTAAAGTGCAGTTGCTGTAGTTACTCATACAGCTTTAAAGCCATTGCATAGATGATGCTAGAGATTGTTGCTGTCATAAATGATTGTTTTCTCGCAGATCTCCAGCATTCTTTCCATTTCTAGCAATGTTTTTCACACTCGTGCAGCTTCTGAAATTGATTAATCCACAGTACTTTTAATAATTTTCTATTTGTTATACAGTTGTTTCTCATATTATGCACAACACAGTGACATGGCAGTCTTCAGTTCACTTACAGTTGTGTGTGAATTGTACTTGCTTAGTTAATACAAATAATAACATTTGTGGTTTCCTCTCCTGGGCTTTTTCTGCTTGCTTTTCCAACATTAACTTTCCTTTGTTTGGTTGATTCGCCGTACCCTCATGAGCACGGTGTCATTGATCTTTTGCAACCTGTGGTGGTCAAAATTTAATACAGTGGCACCTCGACTTACGATAATTTCGTGTTACGATGTAAATTTGATTGAAAAATGCGACTTGACATACGATGATGTCGTCGACTAACGATATTTGTTGGTACACGTTTGGGTCGACCGAGCGCGTGGTTCCCGGTCACGTGGGCCGACCTGCCTCAGTTTACTACAGCTGCCCGCTTGGTGACGATCACGCCTATAAGAAATTCCGTTTTTGTGGTGATTTTTTGCTTTTTGAACATAAAAGTAGTTATTATATATCACGCCATGGGTCCCAAGAAAGTCAGTGGTAAGGTTCAACATATAAAAACCCATGTAAGGATGATCATAGAGCAAAAACAAGAGATCATTCGTAAATATGAAGATGGTGTGCGGGTTGTTGAACTAGCTAGGCAGTACAACAAATCTTAGTCAACGATATCCACCATACTGGCTAAGAAAAAGAACATTATGAGTGCTAAAGTGGCAAAAGGCGTATCAGTAATCACGAAACATAGAACACAAACACTTGAGGATGGTGAACAGTTATTATTAATTTGGATACACAGCAAGAAGTTAGCGGGTGATAGAGTTTCAGAGGCCATCATTTGTGAAAAAGCAAGGAAATTGCATGAAGACGTTTTAAAGAAAACCCCCTGGAACGAGTAATGCAAATGCGAAAGAGTTTAAGGTGAGCAGGGGATGGTTTGAGAAATTTAGAAAAAGAAGTGGCATTCATAGTGTTCTGAGGGTTGTGTGTTGCGAGCTGGTGGAGGAACACAGCAAAGAACTGACCACCGAAAAACTTCACAAGGAGCAGCAACAAGAGACAGGGGAGGAGGAGACAGTACAGAATGTCCCTTCCTCATTAATTAAGAAAATGTGTGCAGCATGGGAAGAATTGCAAACTTTTGCTGAAACGACTCGCCCAAATCACGGTGCAGTAGGCCGTTGCCTTAACCTTTTTAATGACACTGTGATGCCTCACTACAGACAAAAATTTAAACACATGGAAAAACAAAAATCTCTGGAAACATTTTTAGTAAGACAAACAAGCAGTGAATCACAACCAGGTCCTAGTGGTATGCAGGCAAAATGTAGGAGAGAGTGTACCCCAGAGAAGTCATCACTGCCTGATGTTATAATGGAAGGGAACTTCCCTTCCAAACAGTAACACCTCTCCTCCTCCCCCCTCCTCACCATCTTCCATATGCATCACGAGTCCTCCATAAAGGTAAGATAAACATATGCACTGTATTGTAGTTAGAAAAAACATCGTATTCAGTATAAAATGTATTTGTAAGTTAATATTTTGGAGGGTGGGGAACGGATTAATTCAAATCCCTTTATTTCTTATGGGAAAAATCACTTCAACTTACAATATTTTGACTTAAGATCCGTCTCTGGGAACGGATTATCATAGTAAGTCGAGGCCCCACTGTATTGCTTTTTCGTATCTCTAGCAGATTCAAGATGGTAGGCATTTGCTGGGTTCCCAGCCATTTGGTGTTACCTAAAATATACATGCAGATGCTGCCATTAAGGAGGCCATCTTCACTTGTCCAATTTCCCAAAAATAGCAGTCTTATTCAGATTTCTACCCAGTTATTTATTCCTCAATTTGTGACCATTAGCAGGGGTCATTAGTGTTGAGTTACAGGTAATAAACTGCAGACTCTTAAAGGTTACCTGTCCCCTTGACCTTCTACCACCGTAATAGAGGGTGAGAAATGGCTCTGGTACAGTCGTGCACCTCCTTGTCGAATGTCTTAATTTTCAGGACGATTGTATGTTTCGCTTTCCTAATTTCCTTTCCGGTCATTTGTCCCTCAATAGAATCCTTGGTGAATTCCATGCCTTTGATACTACTCGCCTTGTGTCCTTTTGTTCTCGTATTGACATTCTAAGTGATATTTAGTGCCTTTTGAATGTCCAGCACCATTGATGGTGTTACATAGTCTACCCAGCTCGGTACCTTCTTTTGATGTTTACTTTTGACTCGCCCATGAATTGAACCATTTAAGGTAAAAAAAATTTGGGTGTGTGGTATTTTCTTTGGAGTGAGTTCTGGGACAGGCTCTTGGGTGCTTTTTTTCCAATGGGTGCTTGTTTTACATCGTCACCTGTTCTTCTGGATAGCTGGCCTTGGTGCTTCAATTTGGGCTTGAACGTGCATCTGTTTAAGTGAGTTTTTTTCTGGTAGGAGACCCTATGGCTCCCTGGAGCTATCCCGGCTGATATGGATATCCCTAACTTTGGCATCAGTCGATGTGGGTGGAGTTCTCGGCCTATTAGGGACCACAGCCAGAACCTGGCCCTCTTGAAAGAGGCACGTGGAGCAATGGCCTATTGAAATGCACATGTGATTTTGGAGCATTCTGTATCTGCCATCAACTGGGACAGGCACCCAGAAGGTAAGTGCCCCAAAACAGACCCCTATTCTGGTTAACACTATTGGTAACTTTGGACCGGACTCGCGTCCATTATTTTTCTCCCGAGTCCTAACTTTGGTCCGGACTTGCGTCCACTACAAAAAATATTTGTATAAAATTCATTTTTTATCCAATCAACCTCAGGATAGTATCAAAATAAACGCCTTTAAAATGCGCACAATTTGATAGCAAAATGAAAGATGTAACATGAAACTTGATGTCCGAACACTTTTATGATTATAAATAGGCTTTTGGTCAAAATTTTAAAATATTTGTTAAAATTCTATTTATTATGCTATTATGTTGGGACTAGTTTTAAAATGCGTGCCTTTACGTCGCGAACAATTTGATACCAAAATGAAAGATGTAACACAAAAATTTATGTCAGAACACTGGAAAGATATAAATAATTTTGTGATGAGCTTCCAGAATTAAAATATTTGTTAAAATTCCAGTTATTGATCTATTATTATGGGACTAGTTTTAAAATACGCACCTTTTTATTGCGAACAATTTGATACCAAAATGAAATACGTAACACGAAAATTGATGTTATCAAATTGAACGAGTATACACATTAGGTTGCAGTGTACAAATTGGTGCTCGTTCACGGGTAACTTTAGGCTTTTCTGCAGGGAGGCACTCCAAACTTTTGTACATTATATTCATATACATCTGTAGGGAATTTAATTGCGAACACAATGATACCAAAACAAGCGACGTAGCACGAGAATTAAGGTGAGAAAGCTGAAACGAGTATACACATTTAGGTGTCGCCGCACGCTTGCCTGCAAGCTCGCCTGCAAGCTCGCCCGCACGCCGGGTGCATGACCCCTAAGTTGACTGCGCGCCTGCCCGGTGACAGATAGTGTTAAAAACGACGAAAATAGACAAATGAGTGGACAGAACTCCCCAATGGAAAACGAGCAATCAAGTGTAACGTCACACAAGCAGCGTCGCATGTCTACGCAGCTCCTCCCCTCCCCAGGGGGAGGAAGGGGGAGCCCCAGACCCTTGTGCCGGCGATCCACCCTTCAGGTCTTTGGCTGATGGGATTTGGCTTCGTCGTTGTGGCTCCAGCTCCGGACTCTTGTTGTGCTGTCCACTGTTCAGTACAGTACTTCTCTTACGGTGGTGTGCGAGATGGGAGTAATATTGACAGGTACTCAGGCTGCATGGGCTTAGGGTCACCATCCCTGAGTGCCCTGTAAGTACCGCCATAGGGGTTGGGGCTCCTTTCTACACGTCACCTTGGGTCTACCTCTGTTGGTCTTTTGCTGCTTGGCGATTGATCGCTCCGAGTGTTTTTGGGGGGAGGGGTTCCTCCCTAGTTTGCTTTGGGGTAGTTATCTTGAGGTTATCTTGAGATGATTTTGGGGCTTTAGTGTCCTCGCAGCAGGTCCTCGACCAGGCCTCCACTCCTAGGAAGCAGCCCGTGACAGCTGACTAACACCCAGGTTCCTATTTTACTGCTAGGTAACAGGGACATAAGGTGAAAGAAACTCTGCCCATTGTTTCTTGCCGGCGCTCGGGATCGAACCCAGGACCACAGGATCACAAGTCCAGCGTGCTGTCCGCTCGGCCGACCGGCTGGTAGTTTTGCACTGGTAGGATCGCAGGGAACTGTATAGCTAGTTTTCACCCCTAACAGTCCTCTTGCTGTTTTCACCCATAATGCTGTCCTCTAGTGAGGGTTTTGTTTTCTTTTTGTTTTACCTAGTGGGGGGTCTGCCTTGGTGTTTCTTGCCCTTTATACTAGGGTTGTTTGTGTTTGGTGGTACCCCCCTGCTTCACCCTCGTGAGTGGACACGTCCTAGGGGGTTTGGCATTAACTGTGTTGGTAGCTTGGTCGCCAGTTAGCAGTATAGTACGACCTCGATTCAACATACCCCGATTCAACGAATCTCCGGCTAGGTCGCACACTTTTCAGGCCGGACTTACTCACCCGGTTCGCCGAAGCGAGGGATGTGCGGATTTGCCTACGATGTCGGGACAGAGTTCACAGACTGGTGGAAACTTTCACATTTTATCACAGGTTATTATTACTAATTCCCTCATATGACAAGTTGGATCACACAAGTGGGCCACAAGCTTACGATGTTGGGACAGTTCACAGAGTGGTGGAAAACTTTCGCATTCTATTACAGGTTACAATTAATGATGCCTTCATATGACAAGTTGGATCACACAATTGGACCACACAACAAATGAAGCATAGTAACCAAACACCTGCCAGAGTGGTCCACACAAGTGAATGACTGTTTCCATGATTTTCGTTCACCGATTTGCGGCACGTGTATCTTTTGCAAATTAATTTAAAGGTTGAAGCGTGAATAGTTAACCAATGTGTTGAAATCTTCTTATATACATTTTCTGTGATGAAACAAGATGAGTGAGGGTGGACCGATAAGGGAATACTGTACTGTAAACCTCACTTTACAGTGAGGTTTCACTCACTTTCATCTGTATCATCATAGTTCAGTGACCCATGACTGAAAGTTTCAGATTAATAAATCATTTCTAAAACTGGTGTTTTAATAGCTCTTTATTATCCTAATTAAACTAAAGTAAATAAAATCAAATATATACTGTAATATGATCAACATCTGCTATTTGAGATGTTATTAATGTTATTGGCGGCACAACTCCAGCGTGAGTGACGGATCTAATCCCTGTGCACACAACACCATGCGTGAGGGACGGATCTAATCCCTGTGCACACAACACCATGCGTGTTTTGTTCGATTTCGTCGCCACAGTTCAGTGACCTACCATTTCGAAATAATAAAATTAACGCATCAGTTCTAAAATAAGTATTTTTTTTCGAGTACACACCCTCACTTCCTGCCTCCCCTCGTTCCCCCTAAGAGCCCCTTTTGGGAGGTGGCTCAGTAGATTACCTGGAGACAGCCTGCAGAATCTCCATCTAATACAATAAAGCATTCACGAAACAAATATTTTTATAACTTTTTATTGTCCTCATAATATTACTAAACAAAATCTGTAACCAAAAATATATATGATGATGTACATCCAGAATTTAAGAAAAAATGTGGCTAACTGGGGTCGAGTATGTTAGGCTTATCAGAGTGAACTGGTCCTACCCCCACCACCGTCACACCTCCCCCACCCCCTACATCCCATACACACACACACACACACACACTGCTTCACCTCAACTCAACACACTCCCAGCCATCCCTCCATCCGTCCATCCCTCCTCCATCCATCCCTCCATCCGTCCATCCCTCCTCCATCCATCCATCCCTCCCTCCCTCCATCCATCCCTCCCTCCTCCATCCATCCCTCCCTCCTCCATCCATCCCTCCCTCCTCCATCCATCCCTCCCTCCTCCATCCATCCCTCCCTCCTCCATCCATCCCTCCCTCCCTCCATCCATCCCTCCCTCCCTCCCTCCTCCATCCATCCATCCCTCTTCCATCCATCCATCCCTCTTCCATCCATCCCTCCCTCCTCCATCCATCCATCCCTCCTCCATCCATCCCTCCCTCCTCCATCCATCCCTCCCTCCTCCATCCATCCCTCCCTCCTCCATCCATCCCTCCCTCCCTCCATCCATCCCTCCCTCCCTCCCTCCTCCATCCATCCATCCCTCCTCCATCCATCCCTCCCTCCTCCATCCATCCCTCCCTCCTCCATCCATCCCTCCCTCCTCCATCCATCCCTCCCTCCCTCCATCCATCCCTCCCTCCCTCCCTCCTCCATCCATCCATCCCTCTTCCATCCATCCATCCCTCCTCCATCCATCCATCCCTTCTCCATCCATCCCTCCTCCATCCATCCCTCCTCCATCCCTCCCTCCACCAATCCCTCCTTCCCTCCCTCCTTCATCCATCCCTCCTTCCCTCCATCTACCAATCCCTCCTTCCCTCCCTCCACCAATCCCTCCTTCCCTCCCTCCACCAATCCCTCCTTCCCTCCCTCCTTCATCCATCCCTCCATCCACCAATCCATCCCTCCTTCCCTCCATCCACCAATCCCTCTCTCCATCCATCCATCCATCCCTCTATCCATCCCTCTATCCATCCCTCCCTCCATCCCTCCCTCCATCCACCCATCCGTAGGTCTGTATATTGAAGAGGAGCTGGCATGCAGAGAGTTACTGAACTCGACAAATAAGGTGGTAAAGGTACTTGGAATAAGTTAGAGAATATAAATCTAGTTATTATTCTAATATACAAACTGCCAGATGCAACAGTTGAGGAATTCACTGAACAGATCCACAAAATAGAGAATATCCTTGATATGATGTTTGCCCTTGAGCAAACAAAGTACAATGGGGCCTCGACTCGCGATGCTAATCCGTTCCCAGAGACGGATTGTAAGTCGAAATATCGTAAGTCGAAGCGATTTTTTCCCATAAAAAATAAAGGGAATTGAAATAATCCGTTCCCCACTTTCCAAAATATTAACACAAATACATTTTATACTGAATACAATGTTTTTTTCTAACTACAATACAGTACCTAAGTTTCTCTTACCTTTATGGAGGGTTCTTGATGGCGTATGGAAGATGGTGATGAGGGGGGAGGAGGAGAGGTGTTACTGTTTGGAAGGGGAGTCCCCTACCATTATCACATCAGGCAGTGATGTTTTCTCTGGGGTACTCTCTCTCTCCTACGTTTTGCCTGAATACCACTAGGACCTGGTTGTGGTTCAGTGCTTGTTTGTCTCACTACAAATTTGTCAAGAGACATTTGTTTTTCCCTTCGTTTTAACATTTGTCTGTAATGATGCATCACAGTGTCATCGAATAGGTTAAGGCAACGACCTACTGCAGCTTGATTTGGGTGAGTCGTTTCAGCAAAGGTTTGCAATTCTTCCCATGCTGCACACATTTTCTTAAATGTTGAGGAAGAGACATTCTGTACTCTTGTTTCTGCTCTATGGTCATCCTTACACAAGTTTTCATATGTTGAGCCTTACCACTGACTTTCCTGTGACTCATGGCGTGATATATAATAATTACTTTAATGTTCAAAATGCAAAAAATCACCACAAAAGCGGAATTTCTTATAGGCGCGATCGTCACTTAGCGGGCAGCTGTAGAAAACTGAGGCAGGTTGACCGCGTGACCGGGAACCACGCGCTCGGTCGACCTGAACGTGTACCAACAAATATCGGAAGTCGACGACACCATCGGATGTCGAGTCGCATTTTTCAATGAAATTTACATCGTAACTCGAAATTATTGTAAGTAGGGGCAATCGTATGTTGAGGTGCCACTGTACCAAATACTATCTTCCTTGGAGACTTTAATCTACCCAGTGTACAATGGAGAATAGTAAACAATAACATTATAGCATGAAATCAACCTGGAAATAACCAATCACAGGTCATAGAACTACTGATATTCTGTTATAAATTCTCACTCAGTAAGCAAATTACTGTACAGAACCGACTAGGAACGAGAACATGCTAGACCTGATATTCACGAACAATAATGAGGTAATCGGACACATTACTGTCTCAGACACTACGTATTCGGACCACAAGCTCATTGAAGTGCAAACTAACATTAAATTAATAATGGTAGTAGGCCCAAGAGAAACAAGTGAGAATGGCTATTCAATAAATTCAATTTTAAGAATAAAAAGATAGACTGGGAGAAAATAAACAAGGAACTTACAAACATTCAATGGGAAAATGTTCTAAGTAATAAGAATCCTACACAAGGAATAGAAAAACTGACTTCTGAAGCCTAGAAAGTCTGTTTGAAACATGTTCCTTTGAGGAAATCCAGAAAGAGGTCCAACGTAGAAAGAGAACGCAGACGACACTACAAAAGAAGAAAAAAGTTAACGGAAATGCTGAAGCAGACACGACTTTCCATACAAAGAAGTAATAATTTAAACAGAGAGATTGAAGAAATCGAACAGAGACTGAAGCATGCATATCAGATTGAAGAAAGGCAACTAGAAGAGAAAGCAATTCAAGAAATAAAGGAAAACCCAAAATATTTCTTCACATATGCTAAATCAAAAGCAAAAACCACTGGCAGTATTGCACCTATTCGTACTAGTGAAGGTTCATATACTGAAAATGACAAAGAAATTAGTGAAATCCTAAAAACACAGTATGAGGACATGTTTAACACCCCGATACACAGCATGAAAGTGGAAGATCCGGACAACTTCTTTATGCATGATATCCTAACCCCTGTAAATATAACTGATATCAACACGAGCGTGGCAAATTTTGAAAGAGAAATTGACAATATGCCCATGCACTCAGCCCCTGGTCCAGACTCATGGAATTCAATATTTATAAAGAAATGCACAGTGCCAGTAGCACAGGCACTCAGTATAGTGTGGAGGAAGAGCTTGGACACGGGGGAGATACCAGATGAGCTTCAAGCAGCAGACATAGCCCCTCTACACAAGGGAGGTAGCAAAGCATTGGCAAAGAATTATAGACAAGTTGCACTAATGTCCCACATAATAAAAGTATTTGAGAGAGTGATCAGGAGTCAAGTCACTAGTTTCATGAAGACCAATGACCTCCATAATCCAGGCCAACATGGATTTAGAGCAGGAAGATCATGCCTCTCACAGCTACTTGACCATTACGATAAAATCACTGAGGCATTAGAAGAAAAACAGAATGCACATGTGGTATACATGGATTTCGCAAAGGCTTTCGATAAATGTGACCATAGAGTGATAGCACACAAAATGAGATCAATGGGAGTAACTGGTAAAGTAGGACGCTGGATACTCGGTTTTCTGTCGAACAGAACACAGAGTAACAGTCAACCATATAAAATTGAGTCCAAGCGCAGTTAAAAGTTCAGTACCTCAAGGTACAGTCCTTGCACCACTGCTTTTCCGTATTCTCATTACAGATATAGACTCAAATACGTTGTCGTCCTTTGCAGATGACACAAAAATCAGCATGAAAATTACCTCTGCTGAAGACATTGAAAAACTACAAGCAGATGTCAACAAAGTTTTCGATTGGGCAGCAGAAAATAACATGATGTTTAACAGTGATAAATTTCAGGTACTCTGGTACGGCAAAAATGAGGATCTGAAACATAATGCAGGGTACAAAGCACAATCGAATCTTCCCATAGTAGAAAAACAGCATGTCAAGGATTTGGGAATAATGATGTCCGACGATCTAACGTTTAGGGAGCATAACCAAGCAAATATCGCGTTGGCCAGAAAAATGATCGGATGGATTACGAGAACTTTCAAATCCAGGGATCCCATCACAATGGTTGTACTCTTCAAGTCACTTGCGTTGTCCTGTCTTGAGTACTGCTCAGTACTCGCTTCCCCCTTCAGAGCAGGAGAGATTGCTGAAATAGAGGGAATACAGAGAACATATATGGCATGCATAGACGAGATAAAACACCTAAATTATTGGAATCATGTCAAAGCTCTCCAAATGTACTCTCTAGAAAGGAGACAAGAGAGATACCAAATAATATACACATGGAAAATACTGGAGGGCCAGGTCCCAAATCTACACAGTAAAATATAAACGTACTGGAGTGAACGATATGGAAGAAAATGCAAGATTGAACCAGTGAAGAGCAGAGGTACCATAGGCACAATCAGAGAGCACTGTATAAACATCAGAGGTCCGCGGTTGTTCAACGTCCTCCCAGCGACTGTAAGAAATATTGCCGGAACAACCGTGGACATCTTCAAGAGAAAACTGGACTGTTTTCTAAGAGAAGTTCCGGATCAGCCGGGCTGTGGTGGGTACGTGGCCCTGCGGGCCGCTCCAAGCAACAGCCTGGTGGACCAAACTCCCACAAGTCGAGCCTGGCCTCGGGCCAGGCTTGTGGAGTAGAACAACTCCCAGAACCCCATCAAGCAGGTATCAAGCAGCCAGGCAGGCAGGCTGGCTGGCTGGCTGGCTGGCTGGCTGGCTGGCTGGCTGGCTGGCTGGCTGGCTGGCTGGCTGGCTGGCTGACTGACTGACTGACTGACTGGCTGACTGGCTGGCTGGCTGGCTGGCTGGCTGGCTGGCTGGCTGGCTGGCTGACTGGCTGGCTGGCTGGCTGGCTGGCTGGCTGGCTGGCTGGCTGGCTGGCTGGCTGGCTGGCTGGCTGGCTGGCTGGCTGGCTGGCTGGCTGACTGGCTGACTGGCTGACTGGCTGACTGGCTGACTGGCTG